>NW_025726835.1:0-228840 GCF_021461385.2 Schistocerca piceifrons | reverse complement strand
GTGCATCGGCACACGCCAACCAGTCAACGTCGACAACCACACGCAAGGCTCGAAACGAAACCGGCGTCCTTCCACGTTGCCATCAAGCTACGCGACACAAGACACAAGGAACCAACACAACAGCCGGCCCCACTAATTCCCACTCTCACGCCGCAAAAAGCACACCGAAACCGCCAAACGCACGCACATTCCCCTTCGCACTGACACCACCGACCGGCTCGCTACCACACACCTCTCGGCAGCCGTTTCACGCCAATTCGCCACACCGCCCACACAGTCGACAAGCGCCCGCCCTGTACGGCACACGCAACGACGCAGCGCAGCAAAGGGCGCCCGCAACACATACCTCTCCGCCGCCCGACGCGCCAACCGCCACACCACACCGCCAGCCACTCGCAAATTGTGCACTGCCACCAGCCACACGTCCAACACGCCGCGCCGCCTCCGGCCACCCGCCAGGGGGCGCTCACGTCCGCGACAACAGCGCGGCCCGCCGGGCCGGGCCGGGCCGAACCGAACCGAGCCGCCGCTGCTCTGCACTCGGCACGGCCACACCCTGCTGCAGACCGGGCTCGTCCCTCTGTACGCGTCTGCCTGCGCATCAACACAACACGACCTTTTTTTTTTTTTTTTTTTTTTTTTTTCTCTCTCTCTACCGCCATCCCTCCTTCTCGCGTTTTACTCGTTGTTGCAGCAGCGGCGCACACCTACACATCCACAGCCCCAGCCGAGCCGGCCTCACCTCAGGGCCCGCCGCCAGCGTCTCCTCCTCGGGCACAGGTGCGGTGCTGTGGCCGCCCATCCAACCGCATTGCTGGCCGTCCAGCCACCAGGCGTTCCCACTGCCGCGAGCCACGCCGCGCACCGACCCTGCTGCAGAAAACGAAGCATAGCCAGAGACCGACCGATACACAAAGCAAGCCGTCGCCTCGCCTCTTGTCCTTCCTGCCTTCCTTCCGCCCCCGCCCTTCTCACACCACCGCCTCTCCACTTTCGCCCCCCCCCCCCTCCTTTTTTTTTTTTTGTTTTCTTCTTTCTTTCTTTCTTTCTTTCTTTGGCCCTCTCTCCTTCCCGCCATGGCGGTTACGGCACCGCCTGCAGCGGCAGATTTTTTGCGCCCACACGCCTACTCCTACCACCATTAACCTTGCCCTGCCCTGCCCATCAACGTCGCAGTCGAACCGACGCTTGCCAACACACTGCCCACGTTCCTTTCTCTTTTCGGCCTACGCCCATTACGCGCCGCCGCCACAGCACCTTCCCTTCCCACAACACACCGACGTCATCACACGCACCCAAAACAGGGGCCACGACCGTGTTCCTCGCCCACTCCCATCCCGCACGGTACGCACATTCCCAACTACTACCGCGCACCCTCCCTTTCCAATCTGTGTGTCTCTGTGTCTGTGTCCTGTCCGCGCGTGACGCCTCTCAACATCCGCCGTCCCCCGTCCCGTTTTCGCCCCCATGCCGTCGTCGCGCCGCCTCCGCCCCTGTCCGCCCCGCACCACACCATACACCGCTGCTTGTCCCGGCCGTTGCCACCAAAGGCGCCGACCGCAAACGCGCCACGCCGCAGCCCCCGTGCGTCTCGCGCTCGCTTGCATCTCCGTGCCGACGCTGCCTCTCTTCCCGCTCGCACTCGACCTCGACAACACAGTCTTTGGCTCCGCCACTGCGTGTTCCGGTGGTACGCACGCTGCAACACGTATGTATTCATTACCAGAGCGATGGCGAGGCATGACAGCATCTCTGTCTGACCAGAGAGTTCTTTATCGCTGCTAGTCGGCGCTTGGACCGCGCCAGACGACAGTAGTGGCACGCACCGGGTCGCCAGGAACAGTTGTTATATATATATTGTAGCGCGAGTCGGGAGAGGTAGTAGTCGGTCGACAGTAGTAGCGGGTGGACGGTTGTACTGAGCGGGCGTCGGCGGCGTGCTCTGCTCGTCTCGCGACTCTGGTCACGGTTCGGGACGATGTATAGTATATTGTGTTATAATCAAAAGGTGGTGTGACGCTGCATTGCGCAAATCTGATAACGTATGTTCATTGTACTTCTTTTGTTCAACAACAAAAGCCCCACTATTACTTTTTTTCTAAAGTAACTTTTGTCTCTTAACGAAAAACATTCACTTTTAAAGACTACTTCCTATGGCATTTCCCTCCAAGGAGTGCAATTAATTACCAGCCAGCACTCATTCATTGCACACAGCTGTGTAAGGGGTATCTACAATTGAGGAGCGGATATAAATGCAATTTTTTGTTTTTTTTTTTTTTGTGTGTGTGTTGTAACCTCCCAGCAAAATTTAAAATAATGGACAATGTTATTTACGGATGCTAATGGACATTGCGCTAATTGTAACCTCGCCCACAATGAGAGGTATTGAAAATGGCAACAAAAATGTGAAATTCGCAATCTGACTCAAATATAAAGTCTTCACACAACATTTACAAAGGTCCGTTCAGTGACAAGAAACTTCAATTAAACCGAAATATCGGTCTTTGGCCCTGTGCAAAACAATCAGAATTAAAGTCTTACCTCCGAATAAATGGATGTCACATTTCTGCTCTGGTTGTTGCGCAGCGCTTGGAGGAACTGCATTGCAAATAATAATATTCTCTTTTTTTGTGATTTTAGTGACATTTTTCTTCAAAGAAGTGGAATGAAATGTGAAGTGCAACGAACTCTTTAGTTCAATAAAAAATTTAATGTTTGAAAAATGCTTTTGAAATAAAAATTATTATTGGGGAACTTGTTGGAGAATAATTACAATAAATACAATTTTTCATTATCTAATGATTATATTAATTAACAGTATACCTTATTCACCATCTTGACCAGTGTTGCCGACCGCCTACATCACACAACCGCACTCGGCTGCTACTACTGACCGACCGCTCTGCATGACGACTATTAGCGTACTGCACGCGACGACTACTGACAGAGTACAGCCCTCAACTACACAGAGCTACGGACTCGCAACGACTACTGACAGACTGACTGACTGACTGACTGAGAACCGCTCGCAACACTCGCGCAGTCCAGCGCAAACTCTCTGGTCACAGATGCTACAATGTCTCGCCATCGCTACTATGTTACATACGTGTTTCAGTGTCTTTTTCATTGGGGTAACGATCTTTGGCTCTTTTTATTTCTGAATACAGGGCCAAAGGTCAACGCTGCTGCCCTTATACAATTTATCAGGTTTCATTATGTCTGTTGCAATGTTACATACGGTTCACTCTTTCATTAATATTATCGTTGGGTTTGTTTTGTAGGGACGTTAACATTCTGGCACATTTTTATTATCATCGGACTCTCTGCTATTTGTGCAGGGAGGTTATACCTGGGTCCATTTCCATTTCCATTTACATTTTAATATTGATAGACTTTTTGTTTTCTTTTTTGTTTCTTGTTGTTTTTCCTTCTTTTTTTTGTTGTTTTTTTTTCTTTTTTTGTTTTGTTTTTCCCGCTCTCACCACCACCGCCGCATCACGCCTTCCGTTTTCTTGGTTTCTTTTCTGTTCTTCAACTGCTTCAACATCACCGCGCCCCATTTCCACACCACAGCCATCAGCCTCCAAGACGGGCGGGCGCAGTGTGCCGTTTCCGGCGCACAAGCACACCCGTACGGTACTCTCCTCGCCCCCACGCCACCAACAACACAGCGACCACGCGGCTTTCAGGCACGGCACGGCACGGCACGGCACCGGCGAAATGCGCCGCCCCCGCCCCTCCGCGCATCCGTCCGTCTCGCCACGTTCACTGACAGCCGCGTCTGCGGCTACACCACGACAACCACAACACAACACCGCTCCCCTCCCTGGCAACTCACATTGTTTTTCTCCTCCTCTTTTGCACAAACCACAACGCCGAGCACAGGCGCAAGCCACCCACACCGCGCCCCTCCCCGTCCCGTCTTTGGCCGCCGCTCCTCGTTTCCTCGTTTGCCCCCTCCCATCTCCCGAAATGCCATGCCAGCAGCGTTACGCATGCCCCTCCCCTGTCCACACAACACTACCGCCTAAACGAACAGCCCTTTCCGGGCCACATCCAGGGCACGCCCACCTCCAAACACTGCCAATTCACGGACGCACACACACACACACACACACACACACACTCACTTTCTCGACACCTTTCTGTACGGAGGGTGCGTCATCTCGACCGTGACAGAGTGACGGCAACTATCGACGATCCATTTCCCCCCACTGGTAAAACATGTCCACTAACACCTACATACATCATTCAAGTACACAGACAATAGCATACACACAATGGGAGGGCACACGAACATGGACGGCACGGCACTGTCATACACTCTTCCTCAGAACCATATCAACAAACGTTACGTACATCCGGGAAAGCGAAAGCGAAAGCGAACGCGAAAGCGAACGCGAAAGCGAAAGCGAAAGCAAAAGCAAAGGCAAAGCCCAATGCAGCCGTCAAAGGTAACGTTCACCACGGCAGACACTTGCAGCCGCGCCGCCGTTAAACGCATTTCAGTGCGGCTCCAATACGCCTCCGACACGGGAACGTTCCGTTGCTCTACGAATGCGTTTCTCCCCTTTTTCCCTTCCTCTCTCTTTTGCCCCCCCTCCTTGCACTCTTGCCTCATTCCTCACGTTCTGCCCAGACATTCGACCGATCAAAGTCAACCTTTCGTTACCGTTCTCAGCGCGACGGTGTACAACAGTATGACGGGTGTGCCCAAGACTTCGGTTCAGTTGCGTGACGCCGGTCTATCGCGCCGATCGACAGTTACTCAGGGGGCGACGGATCGGACCACGTCACCGACACACAAAACACTTTCAAACAAACAAATACATACCGGATGGACACAGACAAACACGTGTACAGACATTCGCCAAACAAACGACCGCCGCCGCCGCCGCCGTCGTCGTCTAGCGTGCATCTTGAATGACGACATCGGTGTGCGTGCGTCGTACGCAATCAGCAGTCAGACACGGCTATCAAACATCAGAGTCGAATGGTACATCATCGTGCGTGTCGCCGTACACGTACAGTACAATACAACAACAATGCGTCTTAATGGCACGTTCATTTCAACGTCACTCACACACCTCCACGCTGCAGTTACGTCGCACCATTGTCAAACTCGGCGTACAGCAAAGGGAATAGTGGGCGGCAAAAAAAACCAAACAAAAACATTTCACATTTCACCCTCGCCATGTATGATGTGCAAAAAAACAAACCCGCAAACGGCCGTCGTTACGGTGACACAAAAGTCGCCGATCACACTGTCCCCCCTCGCAGACGGGTAACACACACACACACACACACACCAACAACACCAATGGGTCAAAAACCACGCCAACGAGGCGTGCCACCATTCCACGCCACGGCGACCAACCTCGTGGCCGTACCCCGCGCAACACGCTTTGACGCGCCCCCCCACCCACAATCAAAATGCACACATACATCACAGCCGTCCACACAAACAACAACAACAACAATTCCGCCCTTCCCGCAAAAGGCAAGTTGGTGGCCCTGAAAAGGGCCGTTTTGCCGCTCTCGCAACGGAGGAGCCTTCTCTCTCCATCCTTCCTTCCATTCCAGAGCCACCTCCTTACTTGGAGCTCGTGTACTTGGTCACCGCCTTCGTGCCCTCGCTCACGGCGTGCTTGGCCAGCTCGCCAGGCAGCAACAGCCGCACAGCGGTCTGGATCTCGCGGGACGTGATGGTCGAGCGCTTGTTGTAGTGCGCCAGGCGAGAAGCCTCGGCCGCAATGCGCTCGAAAATGTCGTTCACGAAGCTGTTCATGATGCTCATCGCCTTCGACGAGATGCCCGTGTCAGGGTGCACCTGCTTCAGCACCTTGTAGATGTAGATGGCATAGCTCTCCTTCCTCTTGCGCTTCTTCTTCTTGTCGCCCTTCGAAATGTTCTTCTGCGCCTTGCCAGCCTTCTTGGCGGCCTTCCCGCTAGTCTTGGGCGGCATCTCGAACCAACGTACGGCAGCAGCAACACCAGTAGCAAGCGCTCCGCTCTAGTCAGCGTCTCCCCACACAGTGGCACCCGCCGCCAGCCGCCGCCGCACCTTACCAGCTCGCCCTGTTGCGGCCGCCGACCAATGGGGCGCGCGCGCAACCGGCCGCCGCACCCGAGCCCATAAAGCACCCCCACCCCGGCTGCGCCGGCGCGCACTCCGCTGCTCGACTCGCTGCCGCTCGCACCGGTCGTTTCGTTTCCGTTTCGTGTGCACCGTCGCTAGCCCATCGCCATGTCCGGACGCGGAAAGGGAGGCAAAGTCAAGGGCAAGTCAAAGTCCCGCTCAAGCAGGGCTGGGCTCCAGTTCCCGGTCGGCAGAATCCACCGCCTCCTGCGCAAGGGAAACTACGCAGAGCGCGTCGGCGCCGGGGCGCCCGTCTACCTCGCCGCCGTCATGGAGTACCTCGCGGCTGAGGTGCTCGAGCTGGCCGGAAACGCGGCCCGCGACAACAAGAAGACGCGCATCATCCCGCGCCACCTGCAGCTTGCCATCCGCAACGACGAGGAGCTCAACAAGCTCCTGTCGGGCGTCACCATCGCACAGGGTGGTGTCCTGCCCAACATCCAGGCCGTCCTGCTGCCAAAGAAGACCGAGAAGAAGGCCTAAAGGAGGCCAGGCAATCGCAGCGCCGCGTGCTCCCCTGCACGCAACGCGCTTTGCCGGCTCGGCTCGGCCCACAACAATCGGCCCTTTTCAGGGCCACCACACACACCTACGTCCAAAGCAAAATTTCAGTCGTCCTCGCCGCACCTTGTTTTGTTTTAACTTTGCACTGTCACAGCACAGCCGCCGCCGGCGCACGTCCGCCATCTTGTCGTCCACACAGCCCGTGTGGCCCACACACACACACACACACACACACATTTTGCACGGTCGCAGTCGCCTTCCAAACCGACAACGGCAGCAATAATGACCATTGTTAAAGGAGGCGTGTCGACACACCGCCCTCCACTCCCGCGCGCAACGGCCGTCGACACGAACGAAACAGCTGATCCGGCCGCCTATGCCCACACGCCTTGCCTCGGAAACCCCAACGCCGCCGCAAACAAACACACAGAGACAAACCACGCAAGCAAATAATCACCGCCTCTCGCACAACAACACACAGCCCGCCATCTCCGTCGCGATCGATACAAAGACACACAATAACAAACACACAAACGAAGCAGCTCCACACACAGCCAGCCACATGACACGTTTCCTTTCCTTCTCCCCTCCCAGTCACATCACGTCGCTCAAACGGAAAGAAACAAACAAACAAACAAACAACACAGCGCACACACGCAGCAACAACACAGACTCTTTCGCACTTTTCAACTTCCGAACAGTGTGGTGGCCCTGAAAAGGGCCGTTTTCTAGTCTCTCCCACCCACAAGCACGGCCGCGGGAAGGCCAGCGCCCGCTGCGACGCAGCCTAACCGCCGAAACCGTACAGGGTGCGCCCCTGCCTCTTCAGGGCGTACACCACGTCCATGGCCGTCACAGTCTTGCGCTTGGCGTGCTCAGTGTACGTCACCGCGTCGCGGATCACGTTCTCCAGGAACACCTTCAGCACCCCGCGGGTCTCCTCGTAGATCAGACCAGAGATGCGCTTCACGCCGCCCCTGCGAGCCAGGCGGCGGATGGCGGGCTTCGTGATGCCCTGGATGTTGTCGCGCAACACCTTGCGGTGCCGCTTGGCGCCACCCTTGCCGAGCCCCTTTCCTCCCTTGCCGCGGCCTGTCATCCTTCCTTCCTCGGGCAAAGCAACAACGTGCACAAACAGCAGCTGCAGCGGCTGGCGAGTCGGCTACGGTCTGCGCCCAGCGCGCCCGCCGCCCCCCTATATAGACTCTGGCCCGCCCTCCCCCCACCACGCGCAACCGAGGGCATATAAGCGCAGCACGGAGGCGCGCGGGCCCGTTGTCAAGGCAGCACCGGACGCCGCGCCGCACCTAACCTCCACGCACGCCGCTCCGCTACCGCTACCGCCATGGCCCGCACAAAGCAAACGGCCCGCAAGTCCACCGGCGGAAAGGCGCCGCGCAAACAGCTCGCCACCAAGGCGGCGAGGAAGAGCGCGCCCGCCACCGGAGGCGTCAAGAAGCCCCACCGCTACAGGCCGGGCACCGTCGCCCTGCGAGAAATCAGGCGCTACCAGAAGAGCACAGAGCTGCTCATCCGCAAGCTGCCATTCCAGCGCCTAGTGCGCGAGATCGCCCAGGACTTCAAGACCGACCTGCGCTTCCAGAGCTCCGCAGTCATGGCCCTGCAGGAGGCCAGCGAGGCCTACCTCGTCGGCCTCTTCGAAGACACCAACCTGTGCGCAATCCACGCCAAGCGCGTCACCATCATGCCCAAGGACATCCAGCTCGCGCGCCGCATCCGCGGCGAGCGCGCCTAAACCGCGCCGCGGCACCGCACCGCACCGCACAAACAAAAACGGCCCTTTTCAGGGCCACTAACATCTCTCCGTCGCGAGCAAACTTTGTCGGTCGCCTGCCTCTCGCCCCGCAACCCAAAAACAAAAACCACCACTTCCCGTCCGTCCGCCACACCCGCTCACTCTGCCTGCCTGCTAGCAGCGCGCAACAATCACACATCATCCCTCCCCGGCGCTCAAAGCGCACAATGCCCAACGGCCGACGTCACACCGCACGGGTGGCTGGCCGGCCGCCGCTTTCGTTTCGAAAACAAAAAAACCCGCACTCCACTCCGACGGCCAACGGCCAGGCAGGCGCGCTCGCTCGCTCTACACGCCACCGAAATCCCCGCCGACTCCTTCCGCATCTCAACGTGCCCCCCGTTGCAAAACATAACACACACACACACAAAGGAACAAAACAAAACAAAGACCAGACACGACTCGACAAGACAGACATCCGAGAAGAACGAACGCAGGCAAGCCAACCAACGTATTCAAACAAAACAACGTGACAGAAAACCAACCGTCGGCCGCCGCCACAAACACGGCGACAATCAACCACGACAACAACAACAACAACAACAACAACAACACCGCTTACCGCTACCGCCGCCCACACCCGCCACCGACCCCCGCAATCCAACCACCACGGCACGCAAACAGCATCCCCACGGGCATACAGAAACGCCAGACAGACAGACACCCACACCAAACGCAACACGACAATCAAAACCTTCCCCGACGTGCTTTGATGGCCCTGAGAAGGGCCGTTTTGGGCCGCGCGTCTCTTGCGCGCCACTAGACGACGACGGGGGGTGGGGACGACGGAGTCAAGCGCCAAACCCTTCCATTCCCATCTCTTTCTCCTCTACTCTACTTCTTCTTCTTGGGCGAAGCCTTCGCCTTAGACGGCGTCGTCGCCTTCTTCGGGCGCGGCGCCTTCGGCTTCTTCGTCGGAACCTTGGCGGCCTTCTTCGCCTTCGACGGCGACTTGGCCTTGGCCGGCTTGGCCGCAGCCGCCTTCTTCGCACCCGCGGGAGCGGCCGACGCCGCAGACGCCTTCTTGGCGGCGCCCGCCTTCCGACCGGTCGCCGCCTTCACGCCACCAGCCTTCTTTGCGCCGGCCGCACGGGCGCCCTTCTTCTCCTTGCTGGCCGGAGCGGCGCGCTTCTTCTTGGCACCGCCAGCACGAGCCTTGCCGCCCTCGGCCGCCCCCCCGCCGCCGGCGCCGGCAAGCTTGAACGAGCCGGACGCGCCCTTCCCCTTCGTCTGCACCAGCTCGCCCGCCACGACGGCCGACTTGAGGTACTTCTTGATAAACGGCGCCAGCTTCTCCGCGTCCAGCTTGTAGTGCGCGGCTATGTACTTCTTGATCGCCTGCAGCGACGACCCGCCGCGCTCCTTCAGACTCTTGATGGCGGCCGTCACCATCTCAGAGGTGCGCGGGTGCGCAGGCTTGGCGCGCGGCTTCTTCGCAGACGACGCAGACTTGGCCTTCTTCGTAGTGCCGGTGGCGGCGGGTGCCGCAGCAGTCTCGTTCGTAGCCGCCTGATCTGCCATTTCGACGACGCGCCTAACACACAGCGAGAGCGAGCGGGACGGACGGCAGGCACGCAAGCACAGCACAGCAGCAGAGCAGAGAATCACAAGGCCCAGCCAGTGTCGCGGGCGGGCGCGGACGGCCGAGAGAGCGGCCGCCACTCTGCGCGCCGCCGCGCCGCGCCTCCCGCGCTTGCTACCGCCCAACGTCCGACAGCCTGTGCGGAGCAGCCCCAAACCTGCGCCACAACCGCCCGCGCCTTTCAAACCACCGAGGATGGGGCTACACACAGCCACACCACAGTCGCCAACCAGTCGCCACGGCAGCGCCGCAAACCACGGCCAAACTGCAGCTACCGCGCGCTACAGCCTGGGTCGGCCCGCCGAGAATCGCCGCCCCCGCCCAAATGCCGCCCCCACAGCCCCAGCCGACGACCCGCCACAATGGCCAAACCTTCGGCAAAACTCCCACACCGTCGCCGCGGCAGCCCGGCCAGCGCGGCCGGCGCCACAGCCACACAAGCCGAGGCGTGCGGCGATGACGGCCGTGCAAACGCGCCTCCGCCGCCCCATCGCCTTCCGTCGCCCTCCCGCCGTTTCCCGATCGGCCCGCAGCCGTCGGGCCACATCGCGCGCCGTCCTCCTCCTCTCGCCCGCCAACATTCACAGCCGTTTCTCAACAATTGCCCGCCGCAAACGGACGCCGCCTGCGCAACAGGCGCCGCCGCCCCTCGCCGCTTCCGACCCAACCCCTCGACCGAGGCAAACCGCAATCCCAATCTACAGACCAACCCAATCTGCCGTCAAGCACACACGACAGCCGACCTTACACGTTACACGTTACGCGTTACACATTACGTTTACACGTCTACGTTAGGTTAGGTTAGGTGGACGTGGGTTAGGTTAAGGGGACTTGGGTTAGGTTAAGCGTCAAACTTAGGTTAAGCATTCAAACACGTCAGGCGTCAGAGGTTAGGTTAGGTTAGGTTAGGTTAGGTTACACGTTAGGTTAAGGGGTCAGTGCTAGGTTAAGAAGCGTCAAACGTAGGTTAAAAAAGCGTTCAAACGTGAGGCGTGAGCCGGACAGCTTACCTTACGTAGACGTTAGGGGCTCACAGGCTGAGCTCACCTCGCCACACCACAGGTTAGGTTCGGTTCGGTTCGGTTCGCTCGGCTCAGCGTAAAGCGCCGAGGTCAGGGTTACGTTCGTTCACCTTCGGGCGCCACACTTTCGGTTGAAAGGTCGCGACGGGACGACGTCGGCAGGCACGCCGCAAACGAACAAAAACGTACAGACGACGTCGGAAACCGCCGACAGACGGGGGAGCAGCACGACCACGACCAGACACCGAGCGCGAACGAGACACACGCGAACCACCCCCACCGGCCAAAGGGCACCACACAACAACCCAGAGCACCACGTGTCGACACCAGAGCAACCCGCCGCTCACGCGACATGGCTGGCACCGAAGGGCAACCGCCCGCAACTGCGCTTTCCGCGCCGGCCCGGATGCACGTCGTGCTACAACAACACCACTACCGTACACAGCCGCTGTTCACAACATCACTATCAATGGCGCGCCCGCGGCTCGCCGCCGTCGCAGTCGCAGCCCCAACGCCAGCACTTTTGCACCACCATTCACACGCACCGCAACACAGCTCGCCGACACAGCCGAACAAAACAAACACCACACAACAACAGCAACAACGCCGCCGCCTCTACTTGTGCCGGCGACCCACCCCGCCGATGGCGCACCTTTCGCCAGCCGGCAATCGACACACACGCACCCACCCACCGGGGCCCAGTGCAAAAAAAAAAAAAAAAAAAAACACACACAAAAACAAAAAAACCAAACAACACAAACGACACGGGAAGCGCACACCGCCAACCAGTCGTCGTCTCAAAATAACAAACACAAACAAAATAAACTAACAACTAGGGCAACACAAAACAAAAACGCCTCGCACGAACCGCCCACAAAAAGGACAAGCACACGCACAGCCTCTGCTGACGACCACGACGCAGCGGCACGCTGCTCCTGTCCCGCGCCCCGCGCCCCACTCGATTCACAACTCACGCGACACCGTCAACGACGGGCTCGCTTCCCGCAACCTACCACCTTTCCGCCACGACGCACAGCCCCAGCCCCAGCCCCACCCGACGACGCCCGTGGCAACGACTGCACTTTCACCACCGCCTCCCCCTTCCCCCCCAAAACACACACACACACACACACACACACACACACAGCCAGCCAAAAACGCACTCGCGACCCACACATGCACGTGCATCGGCACACGCCAACCAGTCAACGTCGACAACCACACGCAAGGCTCGAAACGAAACCGGCGTCCTTCCACGTTGCCATCAAGCTACGCGACACAAGACACAAGGAACCAACACAACAGCCGGCCCCACTAATTCCCACTCTCACGCCGCAAAAAGCACACCGAAACCGCCAAACGCACGCACATTCCCCTTCGCACTGACACCACCGACCGGCTCGCTACCACACACCTCTCGGCAGCCGTTTCACGCCAATTCGCCACACCGCCCACACAGTCGACAAGCGCCCGCCCTGTACGGCACACGCAACGACGCAGCGCAGCAAAGGGCGCCCGCAACACATACCTCTCCGCCGCCCGACGCGCCAACCGCCACACCACACCGCCAGCCACTCGCAAATTGTGCACTGCCACCAGCCACACGTCCAACACGCCGCGCCGCCTCCGGCCACCCGCCAGGGGGCGCTCACGTCCGCGACAACAGCGCGGCCCGCCGGGCCGGGCCGGGCCGAACCGAACCGAGCCGCCGCTGCTCTGCACTCGGCACGGCCACACCCTGCTGCAGACCGGGCTCGTCCCTCTGTACGCGTCTGCCTGCGCATCAACACAACACGACCTTTTTTTTTTTTTTTTTTTTTTTTTTTTCTCTCTCTCTACCGCCATCCCTCCTTCTCGCGTTTTACTCGTTGTTGCAGCAGCGGCGCACACCTACACATCCACAGCCCCAGCCGAGCCGGCCTCACCTCAGGGCCCGCCGCCAGCGTCTCCTCCTCGGGCACAGGTGCGGTGCTGTGGCCGCCCATCCAACCGCATTGCTGGCCGTCCAGCCACCAGGCGTTCCCACTGCCGCGAGCCACGCCGCGCACCGACCCTGCTGCAGAAAACGAAGCATAGCCAGAGACCGACCGATACACAAAGCAAGCCGTCGCCTCGCCTCTTGTCCTTCCTGCCTTCCTTCCGCCCCCGCCCTTCTCACACCACCGCCTCTCCACTTTCGCCCCCCCCCCCTCCTTTTTTTTTTTTGTTTTCTTCTTTCTTTCTTTCTTTCTTTCTTTCTTTCTTTGGCCCTCTCTCCTTCCCGCCATGGCGGTTACGGCACCGCCTGCAGCGGCAGATTTTTTGCGCCCACACGCCTACTCCTACCACCATTAACCTTGCCCTGCCCTGCCCATCAACGTCGCAGTCGAACCGACGCTTGCCAACACACTGCCCACGTTCCTTTCTCTTTTCGGCCTACGCCCATTACGCGCCGCCGCCACAGCACCTTCCCTTCCCACAACACACCGACGTCATCACACGCACCCAAAACAGGGGCCACGACCGTGTTCCTCGCCCACTCCCATCCCGCACGGTACGCACATTCCCAACTACTACCGCGCACCCTCCCTTTCCAATCTGTGTGTCTCTGTGTCTGTGTCCTGTCCGCGCGTGACGCCTCTCAACATCCGCCGTCCCCCGTCCCGTTTTCGCCCCCATGCCGTCGTCGCGCCGCCTCCGCCCCTGTCCGCCCCGCACCACACCATACACCGCTGCTTGTCCCGGCCGTTGCCACCAAAGGCGCCGACCGCAAACGCGCCACGCCGCAGCCCCCGTGCGTCTCGCGCTCGCTTGCATCTCCGTGCCGACGCTGCCTCTCTTCCCGCTCGCACTCGACCTCGACAACACAGTCTTTGGCTCCGCCACTGCGTGTTCCGGTGGTACGCACGCTGCAACACGTATGTATTCATTACCAGAGCGATGGCGAGGCATGACAGCATCTCTGTCTGACCAGAGAGTTCTTTATCGCTGCTAGTCGGCGCTTGGACCGCGCCAGACGACAGTAGTGGCACGCACCGGGTCGCCAGGAACAGTTGTTATATATATATTGTAGCGCGAGTCGGGAGAGGTAGTAGTCGGTCGACAGTAGTAGCGGGTGGACGGTTGTACTGAGCGGGCGTCGGCGGCGTGCTCTGCTCGTCTCGCGACTCTGGTCACGGTTCGGGACGATGTATAGTATATTGTGTTATAATCAAAAGGTGGTGTGACGCTGCATTGCGCAAATCTGATAACGTATGTTCATTGTACTTCTTTTGTTCAACAACAAAAGCCCCACTATTACTTTTTTTCTAAAGTAACTTTTGTCTCTTAACGAAAAACATTCACTTTTTAAAGACTACTTCCTATGGCATTTCCCTCCAAGGAGTGCAATTAATTACCAGCCAGCACTCATTCATTGCACACAGCTGTGTAAGGGGTATCTACAATTGAGGAGCGGATATAAATGCAATTTTTTGTTTTTTTTTTTTTGTGTGTGTGTTGTAACCTCCCAGCAAAATTTAAAATAATGGACAATGTTATTTACGGATGCTAATGGACATTGCGCTAATTGTAACCTCGCCCACAATGAGAGGTATTGAAAATGGCAACAAAAATGTGAAATTCGCAATCTGACTCAAATATAAAGTCTTCACACAACATTTACAAAGGTCCGTTCAGTGACAAGAAACTTCAATTAAACCGAAATATCGGTCTTTGGCCCTGTGCAAAACAATCAGAATTAAAGTCTTACCTCCGAATAAATGGATGTCACATTTCTGCTCTGGTTGTTGCGCAGCGCTTGGAGGAACTGCATTGCAAATAATAATATTCTCTTTTTTTGTGATTTTAGTGACATTTTTCTTCAAAGAAGTGGAATGAAATGTGAAGTGCAACGAACTCTTTAGTTCAATAAAAAATTTAATGTTTGAAAAATGCTTTTGAAATAAAAATTATTATTGGGGAACTTGTTGGAGAATAATTACAATAAATACAATTTTTCATTATCTAATGATTATATTAATTAACAGTATACCTTATTCACCATCTTGACCAGTGTTGCCGACCGCCTACATCACACAACCGCACTCGGCTGCTACTACTGACCGACCGCTCTGCATGACGACTATTAGCGTACTGCACGCGACGACTACTGACAGAGTACAGCCCTCAACTACACAGAGCTACGGACTCGCAACGACTACTGACAGACTGACTGACTGACTGACTGAGAACCGCTCGCAACACTCGCGCAGTCCAGCGCAAACTCTCTGGTCACAGATGCTACAATGTCTCGCCATCGCTACTATGTTACATACGTGTTTCAGTGTCTTTTTCATTGGGGTAACGATCTTTGGCTCTTTTTATTTCTGAATACAGGGCCAAAGGTCAACGCTGCTGCCCTTATACAATTTATCAGGTTTCATTATGTCTGTTGCAATGTTACATACGGTTCACTCTTTCATTAATATTATCGTTGGGTTTGTTTTGTAGGGACGTTAACATTCTGGCACATTTTTATTATCATCGGACTCTCTGCTATTTGTGCAGGGAGGTTATACCTGGGTCCATTTCCATTTCCATTTACATTTTAATATTGATAGACTTTTTGTTTTCTTTTTTGTTTCTTGTTGTTTTTCCTTCTTTTTTTTTGTTGTTTTTTTTTTCTTTTTTTGTTTTGTTTTTCCCGCTCTCACCACCACCGCCGCATCACGCCTTCCGTTTTCTTGGTTTCTTTTCTGTTCTTCAACTGCTTCAACATCACCGCGCCCCATTTCCACACCACAGCCATCAGCCTCCAAGACGGGCGGGCGCAGTGTGCCGTTTCCGGCGCACAAGCACACCCGTACGGTACTCTCCTCGCCCCCACGCCACCAACAACACAGCGACCACGCGGCTTTCAGGCACGGCACGGCACGGCACGGCACCGGCGAAATGCGCCGCCCCCGCCCCTCCGCGCATCCGTCCGTCTCGCCACGTTCACTGACAGCCGCGTCTGCGGCTACACCACGACAACCACAACACAACACCGCTCCCCTCCCTGGCAACTCACATTGTTTTTCTCCTCCTCTTTTGCACAAACCACAACGCCGAGCACAGGCGCAAGCCACCCACACCGCGCCCCTCCCCGTCCCGTCTTTGGCCGCCGCTCCTCGTTTCCTCGTTTGCCCCCTCCCATCTCCCGAAATGCCATGCCAGCAGCGTTACGCATGCCCCTCCCCTGTCCACACAACACTACCGCCTAAACGAACAGCCTTTTCCGGGCCACATCCAGGGCACGCCCACCTCCAAACACTGCCAATTCACGGACGCACACACACACACACACACACACACACACTCACTTTCTCGACACCTTTCTGTACGGAGGGTGCGTCATCTCGACCGTGACAGAGTGACGGCAACTATCGACGATCCATTTCCCCCCACTGGTAAAACATGTCCACTAACACCTACATACATCATTCAAGTACACAGACAATAGCATACACACAATGGGAGGGCACACGAACATGGACGGCACGGCACTGTCATACACTCTTCCTCAGAACCATATCAACAAACGTTACGTACATCCGGGAAAGCGAAAGCGAAAGCGAACGCGAAAGCGAACGCGAAAGCGAAAGCGAAAGCAAAAGCAAAGGCAAAGCCCAATGCAGCCGTCAAAGGTAACGTTCACCACGGCAGACACTTGCAGCCGCGCCGCCGTTAAACGCATTTCAGTGCGGCTCCAATACGCCTCCGACACGGGAACGTTCCGTTGCTCTACGAATGCGTTTCTCCCCTTTTTCCCTTCCTCTCTCTTTTGCCCCCCCCTCCTTGCACTCTTGCCTCATTCCTCACGTTCTGCCCAGACATTCGACCGATCAAAGTCAACCTTTCGTTACCGTTCTCAGCGCGACGGTGTACAACAGTATGACGGGTGTGCCCAAGACTTCGGTTCAGTTGCGTGACGCCGGTCTATCGCGCCGATCGACAGTTACTCAGGGGGCGACGGATCGGACCACGTCACCGACACACAAAACACTTTCAAACAAACAAATACATACCGGATGGACACAGACAAACACGTGTACAGACATTCGCCAAACAAACGACCGCCGCCGCCGCCGCCGTCGTCGTCTAGCGTGCATCTTGAATGACGACATCGGTGTGCGTGCGTCGTACGCAATCAGTCAGACACGGCTATCAAACATCAGAGTCGAATGGTACATCATCGTGCGTGTCGCCGTACACGTACAGTACAATACAACAACAATGCGTCTTAATGGCACGTTCATTTCAACGTCACTCACACACCTCCACGCTGCAGTTACGTCGCACCATTGTCAAACTCGGCGTACAGCAAAGGGAATAGTGGGCGGCAAAAAAAACCAAACAAAAACATTTCACATTTCACCCTCGCCATGTATGATGTGCAAAAAAACAAACCCGCAAACGGCCGTCGTTACGGTGACACAAAAGTCGCCGATCACACTGTCCCCCCTCGCAGACGGGTAACACACACACACACACACACACCAACAACACCAATGGGTCAAAAACCACGCCAACGAGGCGTGCCACCATTCCACGCCACGGCGACCAACCTCGTGGCCGTACCCCGCGCAACACGCTTTGACGCGCCCCCCCACCCACAATCAAAATGCACACATACATCACAGCCGTCCACACAAACAACAACAACAACAATTCCGCCCTTCCCGCAAAAGGCAAGTTGGTGGCCCTGAAAAGGGCCGTTTTGCCGCTCTCGCAACGGAGGAGCCTTCTCTCTCCATCCTTCCTTCCATTCCAGAGCCACCTCCTTACTTGGAGCTCGTGTACTTGGTCACCGCCTTCGTGCCCTCGCTCACGGCGTGCTTGGCCAGCTCGCCAGGCAGCAACAGCCGCACAGCGGTCTGGATCTCGCGGGACGTGATGGTCGAGCGCTTGTTGTAGTGCGCCAGGCGAGAAGCCTCGGCCGCAATGCGCTCGAAAATGTCGTTCACGAAGCTGTTCATGATGCTCATCGCCTTCGACGAGATGCCCGTGTCAGGGTGCACCTGCTTCAGCACCTTGTAGATGTAGATGGCATAGCTCTCCTTCCTCTTGCGCTTCTTCTTCTTGTCGCCCTTCGAAATGTTCTTCTGCGCCTTGCCAGCCTTCTTGGCGGCCTTCCCGCTAGTCTTGGGCGGCATCTCGAACCAACGTACGGCAGCAGCAACACCAGTAGCAAGCGCTCCGCTCTAGTCAGCGTCTCCCCACACAGTGGCACCCGCCGCCAGCCGCCGCCGCACCTTTACCAGCTCGCCCTGTTGCGGCCGCCGACCAATGGGGCGCGCGCGCAACCGGCCGCCGCACCCGAGCCCATAAAGCACCCCCACCCCGGCTGCGCCGGCGCGCACTCCGCTGCTCGACTCGCTGCCGCTCGCACCGGTCGTTTTCGTTTCCGTTTCGTGTGCACCGTCGCTAGCCCATCGCCATGTCCGGACGCGGAAAGGGAGGCAAAGTCAAGGGCAAGTCAAAGTCCCGCTCAAGCAGGGCTGGGCTCCAGTTCCCGGTCGGCAGAATCCACCGCCTCCTGCGCAAGGGAAACTACGCAGAGCGCGTCGGCGCCGGGGCGCCCGTCTACCTCGCCGCCGTCATGGAGTACCTCGCGGCTGAGGTGCTCGAGCTGGCCGGAAACGCGGCCCGCGACAACAAGAAGACGCGCATCATCCCGCGCCACCTGCAGCTTGCCATCCGCAACGACGAGGAGCTCAACAAGCTCCTGTCGGGCGTCACCATCGCACAGGGTGGTGTCCTGCCCAACATCCAGGCCGTCCTGCTGCCAAAGAAGACCGAGAAGAAGGCCTAAAGGAGGCCAGGCAATCGCAGCGCCGCGTGCTCCCCTGCACGCAACGCGCTTTGCCGGCTCGGCTCGGCCCACAACAATCGGCCCTTTTCAGGGCCACCACACACACCTACGTCCAAAGCAAAATTTCAGTCGTCCTCGCCGCACCTTGTTTTGTTTTAACTTTGCACTGTCACAGCACAGCCGCCGCCGGCGCACGTCCGCCATCTTGTCGTCCACACAGCCCGTGTGGCCCAACACACACACACACACACACACACATTTTGCACGGTCGCAGTCGCCTTCCAAACCGACAACGGCAGCAATAATGACCATTGTTAAAGGGAGGCGTGTCGACACACCGCCCTCCACTCCCGCGCGCAACGGCCGTCGACACGAACGAAACAGCTGATCCGGCCGCCTATGCCCACACGCCTTGCCTCGGAAACCCCAACGCCGCCGCAAACAAACACACAGAGACAAACCACGCAAGCAAATAATCACCGCCTCTCGCACAACAACACACAGCCCGCCATCTCCGTCGCGATCGATACAAAGACACACAATAACAAACACACAAACGAAGCAGCTCCACACACAGCCAGCCACATGACACGTTTCCTTTCCTTCTCCCCTCCCAGTCACATCACGTCGCTCAAACGGAAAGAAACAAACAAACAAACAAACAACACAGCGCACACACGCAGCAACAACACAGACTCTTTCGCACTTTTCAACTTCCGAACAGTGTGGTGGCCCTGAAAAGGGCCGTTTTCTAGTCTCTCCCACCCACAAGCACGGCCGCGGGAAGGCCAGCGCCCGCTGCGACGCAGCCTAACCGCCGAAACCGTACAGGGTGCGCCCCTGCCTCTTCAGGGCGTACACCACGTCCATGGCCGTCACAGTCTTGCGCTTGGCGTGCTCAGTGTACGTCACCGCGTCGCGGATCACGTTCTCCAGGAACACCTTCAGCACCCCGCGGGTCTCCTCGTAGATCAGACCAGAGATGCGCTTCACGCCGCCCCTGCGAGCCAGGCGGCGGATGGCGGGCTTCGTGATGCCCTGGATGTTGTCGCGCAACACCTTGCGGTGCCGCTTGGCGCCACCCTTGCCGAGCCCCTTTCCTCCCTTGCCGCGGCCTGTCATCCTTCCTTCCTCGGGCAAAGCAACAACGTGCACAAACAGCAGCTGCAGCGGCTGGCGAGTCGGCTACGGTCTGCGCCCAGCGCGCCCGCCGCCCCCCTATATAGACTCTGGCCCGCCCTCCCCCCACCACGCGCAACCGAGGGCATATAAGCGCAGCACGGAGGCGCGCGGGCCCGTTGTCAAGGCAGCACCGGACGCCGCGCCGCACCTAACCTCCACGCACGCCGCTCCGCTACCGCTACCGCCATGGCCCGCACAAAGCAAACGGCCCGCAAGTCCACCGGCGGAAAGGCGCCGCGCAAACAGCTCGCCACCAAGGCGGCGAGGAAGAGCGCGCCCGCCACCGGAGGCGTCAAGAAGCCCCACCGCTACAGGCCGGGCACCGTCGCCCTGCGAGAAATCAGGCGCTACCAGAAGAGCACAGAGCTGCTCATCCGCAAGCTGCCATTCCAGCGCCTAGTGCGCGAGATCGCCCAGGACTTCAAGACCGACCTGCGCTTCCAGAGCTCCGCAGTCATGGCCCTGCAGGAGGCCAG
This sequence comes from Schistocerca piceifrons, assembly GCF_021461385.2. Classification (NCBI taxonomy): domain Eukaryota; kingdom Metazoa; phylum Arthropoda; class Insecta; order Orthoptera; family Acrididae; genus Schistocerca; species Schistocerca piceifrons. The sequence goes on along the minus strand of NW_025726835.1, from coordinate 208,306 downwards.
CGAGGCCTACCTCGTCGGCCTCTTCGAAGACACCAACCTGTGCGCAATCCACGCCAAGCGCGTCACCATCATGCCCAAGGACATCCAGCTCGCGCGCCGCATCCGCGGCGAGCGCGCCTAAACCGCGCCGCGGCACCGCACCGCACCGCACAAACAAAAACGGCCCTTTTCAGGGCCACTAACATCTCTCCGTCGCGAGCAAACTTTGTCGGTCGCCTGCCTCTCGCCCCGCAACCCAAAAACAAAAACCACCACTTCCCGTCCGTCCGCCACACCCGCTCACTCTGCCTGCCTGCTAGCAGCGCGCAACAATCACACATCATCCCTCCCCGGCGCTCAAAGCGCACAATGCCCAACGGCCGACGTCACACCGCACGGGTGGCTGGCCGGCCGCCGCTTTCGTTTCGAAAACAAAAAAACCCGCACTCCACTCCGACGGCCAACGGCCAGGCAGGCGCGCTCGCTCGCTCTACACGCCACCGAAATCCCCGCCGACTCCTTCCGCATCTCAACGTGCCCCCCGTTGCAAAACATAACACACACACACACAAAGGAACAAAACAAAACAAAGACCAGACACGACTCGACAAGACAGACATCCGAGAAGAACGAACGCAGGCAAGCCAACCAACGTATTCAAACAAAACAACGTGACAGAAAACCAACCGTCGGCCGCCGCCACAAACACGGCGACAATCAACCACGACAACAACAACAACAACAACAACAACAACACCGCTTACCGCTACCGCCGCCCACACCCGCCACCGACCCCCGCAATCCAACCACCACGGCACGCAAACAGCATCCCCACGGGCATACAGAAACGCCAGACAGACAGACACCCACACCAAACGCAACACGACAATCAAAACCTTCCCCGACGTGCTTTGATGGCCCTGAGAAGGGCCGTTTTGGGCCGCGCGTCTCTTGCGCGCCACTAGACGACGACGGGGGGTGGGGACGACGGAGTCAAGCGCCAAACCCTTCCATTCCCATCTCTTTCTCCTCTACTCTACTTCTTCTTCTTGGGCGAAGCCTTCGCCTTAGACGGCGTCGTCGCCTTCTTCGGGCGCGGCGCCTTCGGCTTCTTCGTCGGAACCTTGGCGGCCTTCTTCGCCTTCGACGGCGACTTGGCCTTGGCCGGCTTGGCCGCAGCCGCCTTCTTCGCACCCGCGGGAGCGGCCGACGCCGCAGACGCCTTCTTGGCGGCGCCCGCCTTCCGACCGGTCGCCGCCTTCACGCCACCAGCCTTCTTTGCGCCGGCCGCACGGGCGCCCTTCTTCTCCTTGCTGGCCGGAGCGGCGCGCTTCTTCTTGGCACCGCCAGCACGAGCCTTGCCGCCCTCGGCCGCCCCCCCGCCGCCGGCGCCGGCAAGCTTGAACGAGCCGGACGCGCCCTTCCCCTTCGTCTGCACCAGCTCGCCCGCCACGACGGCCGACTTGAGGTACTTCTTGATAAACGGCGCCAGCTTCTCCGCGTCCAGCTTGTAGTGCGCGGCTATGTACTTCTTGATCGCCTGCAGCGACGACCCGCCGCGCTCCTTCAGACTCTTGATGGCGGCCGTCACCATCTCAGAGGTGCGCGGGTGCGCAGGCTTGGCGCGCGGCTTCTTCGCAGACGACGCAGACTTGGCCTTCTTCGTAGTGCCGGTGGCGGCGGGTGCCGCAGCAGTCTCGTTCGTAGCCGCCTGATCTGCCATTTCGACGACGCGCCTAACACACAGCGAGAGCGAGAGCGAGAGCGAGCGGGACGGACGGCAGGCACGCAAGCACAGCACAGCAGCAGAGCAGAGAATCACAAGGCCCAGCCAGTGTCGCGGGCGGGCGCGGACGGCCGAGAGAGCGGCCGCCACTCTGCGCGCCGCCGCGCCGCGCCTCCCGCGCTTGCTACCGCCCAACGTCCGACAGTCTGTGCGGAGCAGCCCCAAACCTGCGCCACAACCGCCCGCGCCTTTCAAACCACCGAGGATGGGGCTACACACAGCCACACCACAGTCGCCAACCAGTCGCCACGGCAGCGCCGCAAACCACGGCCAAACTGCAGCTACCGCGCGCTACAGCCTGGGTCGGCCCGCCGAGAATCGCCGCCCCCGCCCAAATGCCGCCCCCACAGCCCCAGCCGACGACCCGCCACAATGGCCAAACCTTCGGCAAAACTCCCACACCGTCGCCGCGGCAGCCCGGCCAGCGCGGCCGGCGCCACAGCCACACAAGCCGAGGCGTGCGGCGATGACGGCCGTGCAAACGCGCCTCCGCCGCCCCATCGCCTTCCGTCGCCCTCCCGCCGTTTCCCGATCGGCCCGCAGCCGTCGGGCCACATCGCGCGCCGTCCTCCTCCTCTCGCCCGCCAACATTCACAGCCGTTTCTCAACAATTGCCCGCCGCAAACGGACGCCGCCTGCGCAACAGGCGCCGCCGCCCCTCGCCGCTTCCGACCCAACCCCTCGACCGAGGCAAACCGCAATCCCAATCTACAGACCAACCCAATCTGCCGTCAAGCACACACGACAGCCGACCTTACACGTTACACGTTACGCGTTACACATTACGTTTACACGTCTACGTTAGGTTAGGTTAGGTGGACGTGGGTTAGGTTAAGGGGACTTGGGTTAGGTTAAGCGTCAAACTTAGGTTAAGCATTCAAACACGTCAGGCGTCAGAGGTTAGGTTAGGTTAGGTTAGGTTAGGTTACACGTTAGGTTAAGGGGTCAGTGCTAGGTTAAGAAGCGTCAAACGTAGGTTAAAAAAGCGTTCAAACGTGAGGCGTGAGCCGGACAGCTTACCTTACGTAGACGTTAGGGGCTCACAGGCTGAGCTCACCTCGCCACACCACAGGTTAGGTTCGGTTCGGTTCGGTTCGCTCGGCTCAGCGTAAAGCGCCGAGGTCAGGGTTACGTTCGTTCACCTTCGGGCGCCACACTTTCGGTTGAAAGGTCGCGACGGGACGACGTCGGCAGGCACGCCGCAAACGAACAAAAACGTACAGACGACGTCGGAAACCGCCGACAGACGGGGGAGCAGCACGACCACGACCAGACACCGAGCGCGAACGAGACACACGCGAACCACCCCCACCGGCCAAAGGGCACCACACAACAACCCAGAGCACCACGTGTCGACACCAGAGCAACCCGCCGCTCACGCGACATGGCTGGCACCGAAGGGCAACCGCCCGCAACTGCGCTTTCCGCGCCGGCCCGGATGCACGTCGTGCTACAACAACACCACTACCGTACACAGCCGCTGTTCACAACATCACTATCAATGGCGCGCCCGCGGCTCGCCGCCGTCGCAGTCGCAGCCCCAACGCCAGCACTTTTGCACCACCATTCACACGCACCGCAACACAGCTCGCCGACACAGCCGAACAAAACAAACACCACACAACAACAGCAACAACGCCGCCGCCTCTACTTGTGCCGGCGACCCACCCCGCCGATGGCGCACCTTTCGCCAGCCGGCAATCGACACACACGCACCCACCCACCGGGGCCCAGTGCAAAAAAAAAAAAAAAAAAAAAAACACACACAAAAACAAAAAAACCAAACAACACAAACGACACGGGAAGCGCACACCGCCAACCAGTCGTCGTCTCAAAATAACAAACACAAACAAAATAAACTAACAACTAGGGCAACACAAAACAAAAACGCCTCGCACGAACCGCCCACAAAAAGGACAAGCACACGCACAGCCTCTGCTGACGACCACGACGCAGCGGCACGCTGCTCCTGTCCCGCGCCCCGCGCCCCACTCGATTCACAACTCACGCGACACCGTCAACGACGGGCTCGCTTCCCGCAACCTACCACCTTTCCGCCACGACGCACAGCCCCAGCCCCAGCCCCACCCGACGACGCCCGTGGCAACGACTGCACTTTCACCACCGCCTCCCCCTTCCCCCCCAAAACACACACACACACACACACACACACACACACACAGCCAGCCAAAAACGCACTCGCGACCCACACATGCACGTGCATCGGCACACGCCAACCAGTCAACGTCGACAACCACACGCAAGGCTCGAAACGAAACCGGCGTCCTTCCACGTTGCCATCAAGCTACGCGACACAAGACACAAGGAACCAACACAACAGCCGGCCCCACTAATTCCCACTCTCACGCCGCAAAAAGCACACCGAAACCGCCAAACGCACGCACATTCCCCTTCGCACTGACACCACCGACCGGCTCGCTACCACACACCTCTCGGCAGCCGTTTCACGCCAATTCGCCACACCGCCCACACAGTCGACAAGCGCCCGCCCTGTACGGCACACGCAACGACGCAGCGCAGCAAAGGGCGCCCGCAACACATACCTCTCCGCCGCCCGACGCGCCAACCGCCACACCACACCGCCAGCCACTCGCAAATTGTGCACTGCCACCAGCCACACGTCCAACACGCCGCGCCGCCTCCGGCCACCCGCCAGGGGGCGCTCACGTCCGCGACAACAGCGCGGCCCGCCGGGCCGGGCCGGGCCGAACCGAACCGAGCCGCCGCTGCTCTGCACTCGGCACGGCCACACCCTGCTGCAGACCGGGCTCGTCCCTCTGTACGCGTCTGCCTGCGCATCAACACAACACGACCTTTTTTTTTTTTTTTTTTTTTTTTTTTCTCTCTCTCTACCGCCATCCCTCCTTCTCGCGTTTTACTCGTTGTTGCAGCAGCGGCGCACACCTACACATCCACAGCCCCAGCCGAGCCGGCCTCACCTCAGGGCCCGCCGCCAGCGTCTCCTCCTCGGGCACAGGTGCGGTGCTGTGGCCGCCCATCCAACCGCATTGCTGGCCGTCCAGCCACCAGGCGTTCCCACTGCCGCGAGCCACGCCGCGCACCGACCCTGCTGCAGAAAACGAAGCATAGCCAGAGACCGACCGATACACAAAGCAAGCCGTCGCCTCGCCTCTTGTCCTTCCTGCCTTCCTTCCGCCCCCGCCCTTCTCACACCACCGCCTCTCCACTTTCGCCCCCCCCCCTCCTTTTTTTTTTTTTTGTTTTCTTCTTTCTTTCTTTCTTTCTTTCTTTCTTTCTTTGGCCCTCTCTCCTTCCCGCCATGGCGGTTACGGCACCGCCTGCAGCGGCAGATTTTTTGCGCCCACACGCCTACTCCTACCACCATTAACCTTGCCCTGCCCTGCCCATCAACGTCGCAGTCGAACCGACGCTTGCCAACACACTGCCCACGTTCCTTTCTCTTTTCGGCCTACGCCCATTACGCGCCGCCGCCACAGCACCTTCCCTTCCCACAACACACCGACGTCATCACACGCACCCAAAACAGGGGCCACGACCGTGTTCCTCGCCCACTCCCATCCCGCACGGTACGCACATTCCCAACTACTACCGCGCACCCTCCCTTTCCAATCTGTGTGTCTGTGTCTGTGTCCTGTCCGCGCGTGACGCCTCTCAACATCCGCCGTCCCCCGTCCCGTTTTCGCCCCCATGCCGTCGTCGCGCCGCCTCCGCCCCTGTCCGCCCCGCACCACACCATACACCGCTGCTTGTCCCGGCCGTTGCCACCAAAGGCGCCGACCGCAAACGCGCCACGCCGCAGCCCCCGTGCGTCTCGCGCTCGCTTGCATCTCCGTGCCGACGCTGCCTCTCTTCCCGCTCGCACTCGACCTCGACAACACAGTCTTTGGCTCCGCCACTGCGTGTTCCGGTGGTACGCACGCTGCAACACGTATGTATTCATTACCAGAGCGATGGCGAGGCATGACAGCATCTCTGTCTGACCAGAGAGTTCTTTATCGCTGCTAGTCGGCGCTTGGACCGCGCCAGACGACAGTAGTGGCACGCACCGGGTCGCCAGGAACAGTTGTTATATATATATTGTAGCGCGAGTCGGGAGAGGTAGTAGTCGGTCGACAGTAGTAGCGGGTGGACGGTTGTACTGAGCGGGCGTCGGCGGCGTGCTCTGCTCGTCTCGCGACTCTGGTCACGGTTCGGGACGATGTATAGTATATTGTGTTATAATCAAAAGGTGGTGTGACGCTGCATTGCGCAAATCTGATAACGTATGTTCATTGTACTTCTTTTGTTCAACAACAAAAGCCCCACTATTACTTTTTTTCTAAAGTAACTTTTGTCTCTTAACGAAAAACATTCACTTTTTAAAGACTACTTCCTATGGCATTTCCCTCCAAGGAGTGCAATTAATTACCAGCCAGCACTCATTCATTGCACACAGCTGTGTAAGGGGTATCTACAATTGAGGAGCGGATATAAATGCAATTTTTTGTTTTTTTTTTTTTGTGTGTGTGTTGTAACCTCCCAGCAAAATTTAAAATAATGGACAATGTTATTTACGGATGCTAATGGACATTGCGCTAATTGTAACCTCGCCCACAATGAGAGGTATTGAAAATGGCAACAAAAATGTGAAATTCGCAATCTGACTCAAATATAAAGTCTTCACACAACATTTACAAAGGTCCGTTCAGTGACAAGAAACTTCAATTAAACCGAAATATCGGTCTTTGGCCCTGTGCAAAACAATCAGAATTAAAGTCTTACCTCCGAATAAATGGATGTCACATTTCTGCTCTGGTTGTTGCGCAGCGCTTGGAGGAACTGCATTGCAAATAATAATATTCTCTTTTTTTGTGATTTTAGTGACATTTTTCTTCAAAGAAGTGGAATGAAATGTGAAGTGCAACGAACTCTTTAGTTCAATAAAAAATTTAATGTTTGAAAAATGCTTTTGAAATAAAAATTATTATTGGGGAACTTGTTGGAGAATAATTACAATAAATACAATTTTTCATTATCTAATGATTATATTAATTAACAGTATACCTTATTCACCATCTTGACCAGTGTTGCCGACCGCCTACATCACACAACCGCACTCGGCTGCTACTACTGACCGACCGCTCTGCATGACGACTATTAGCGTACTGCACGCGACGACTACTGACAGAGTACAGCCCTCAACTACACAGAGCTACGGACTCGCAACGACTACTGACAGACTGACTGACTGACTGACTGAGAACCGCTCGCAACACTCGCGCAGTCCAGCGCAAACTCTCTGGTCACAGATGCTACAATGTCTCGCCATCGCTACTATGTTACATACGTGTTTCAGTGTCTTTTTCATTGGGGTAACGATCTTTGGCTCTTTTTATTTCTGAATACAGGGCCAAAGGTCAACGCTGCTGCCCTTATACAATTTATCAGGTTTCATTATGTCTGTTGCAATGTTACATACGGTTCACTCTTTCATTAATATTATCGTTGGGTTTGTTTTGTAGGGACGTTAACATTCTGGCACATTTTTATTATCATCGGACTCTCTGCTATTTGTGCAGGGAGGTTATACCTGGGTCCATTTCCATTTCCATTTACATTTTAATATTGATAGACTTTTTGTTTTCTTTTTTGTTTCTTGTTGTTTTTCCTTCTTTTTTTTTGTTGTTTTTTTTTCTTTTTTTGTTTTGTTTTTCCCGCTCTCACCACCACCGCCGCATCACGCCTTCCGTTTTCTTGGTTTCTTTTCTGTTCTTCAACTGCTTCAACATCACCGCGCCCCATTTCCACACCACAGCCATCAGCCTCCAAGACGGGCGGGCGCAGTGTGCCGTTTCCGGCGCACAAGCACACCCGTACGGTACTCTCCTCGCCCCCACGCCACCAACAACACAGCGACCACGCGGCTTTCAGGCACGGCACGGCACGGCACGGCACCGGCGAAATGCGCCGCCCCCGCCCCTCCGCGCATCCGTCCGTCTCGCCACGTTCACTGACAGCCGCGTCTGCGGCTACACCACGACAACCTCAACACAACACCGCTCCCCTCCCTGGCAACTCACATTGTTTTTCTCCTCCTCTTTTGCACAAACCACAACGCCGAGCACAGGCGCAAGCCACCCACACCGCGCCCCTCCCCGTCCCGTCTTTGGCCGCCGCTCCTCGTTTCCTCGTTTGCCCCCTCCCATCTCCCGAAATGCCATGCCAGCAGCGTTACGCATGCCCCTCCCCTGTCCACACAACACTACCGCCTAAACGAACAGCCTTTTCCGGGCCACATCCAGGGCACGCCCACCTCCAAACACTGCCAATTCACGGACGCACACACACACACACACACACACACACACTCACTTTCTCGACACCTTTCTGTACGGAGGGTGCGTCATCTCGACCGTGACAGAGTGACGGCAACTATCGACGATCCATTTCCCCCCACTGGTAAAACATGTCCACTAACACCTACATACATCATTCAAGTACACAGACAATAGCATACACACAATGGGAGGGCACACGAACATGGACGGCACGGCACTGTCATACACTCTTCCTCAGAACCATATCAACAAACGTTACGTACATCCGGGAAAGCGAAAGCGAAAGCGAACGCGAAAGCGAAAGCGAAAGCAAAAGCAAAGGCAAAGCCCAATGCAGCCGTCAAAGGTAACGTTCACCACGGCAGACACTTGCAGCCGCGCCGCCGTTAAACGCATTTCAGTGCGGCTCCAATACGCCTCCGACACGGGAACGTTCCGTTGCTCTACGAATGCGTTTCTCCCCTTTTTCCCTTCCTCTCTCTTTTGCCCCCCCTCCTTGCACTCTTGCCTCATTCCTCACGTTCTGCCCAGACATTCGACCGATCAAAGTCAACCTTTCGTTACCGTTCTCAGCGCGACGGTGTACAACAGTATGACGGGTGTGCCCAAGACTTCGGTTCAGTTGCGTGACGCCGGTCTATCGCGCCGATCGACAGTTACTCAGGGGGCGACGGATCGGACCACGTCACCGACACACAAAACACTTTCAAACAAACAAATACATACCGGATGGACACAGACAAACACGTGTACAGACATTCGCCAAACAAACGACCGCCGCCGCCGCCGCCGTCGTCGTCTAGCGTGCATCTTGAATGACGACATCGGTGTGCGTGCGTCGTACGCAATCAGTCAGACACGGCTATCAAACATCAGAGTCGAATGGTACATCATCGTGCGTGTCGCCGTACACGTACAGTACAATACAACAACAATGCGTCTTAATGGCACGTTCATTTCAACGTCACTCACACACCTCCACGCTGCAGTTACGTCGCACCATTGTCAAACTCGGCGTACAGCAAAGGGAATAGTGGGCGGCAAAAAAAACCAAACAAAAACATTTCACATTTCACCCTCGCCATGTATGATGTGCAAAAAAACAAACCCGCAAACGGCCGTCGTTACGGTGACACAAAAGTCGCCGATCACACTGTCCCCCCTCGCAGACGGGTAACACACACACACACACACACACCAACAACACCAATGGGTCAAAAACCACGCCAACGAGGCGTGCCACCATTCCACGCCACGGCGACCAACCTCGTGGCCGTACCCCGCGCAACACGCTTTGACGCGCCCCCCCACCCACAATCAAAATGCACACATACATCACAGCCGTCCACACAAACAACAACAACAACAATTCCGCCCTTCCCGCAAAAGGCAAGTTGGTGGCCCTGAAAAGGGCCGTTTTGCCGCTCTCGCAACGGAGGAGCCTTCTCTCTCCATCCTTCCTTCCATTCCAGAGCCACCTCCTTACTTGGAGCTCGTGTACTTGGTCACCGCCTTCGTGCCCTCGCTCACGGCGTGCTTGGCCAGCTCGCCAGGCAGCAACAGCCGCACAGCGGTCTGGATCTCGCGGGACGTGATGGTCGAGCGCTTGTTGTAGTGCGCCAGGCGAGAAGCCTCGGCCGCAATGCGCTCGAAAATGTCGTTCACGAAGCTGTTCATGATGCTCATCGCCTTCGACGAGATGCCCGTGTCAGGGTGCACCTGCTTCAGCACCTTGTAGATGTAGATGGCATAGCTCTCCTTCCTCTTGCGCTTCTTCTTCTTGTCGCCCTTCGAAATGTTCTTCTGCGCCTTGCCAGCCTTCTTGGCGGCCTTCCCGCTAGTCTTGGGCGGCATCTCGAACCAACGTACGGCAGCAGCAACACCAGTAGCAAGCGCTCCGCTCTAGTCAGCGTCTCCCCACACAGTGGCACCCGCCGACATGAAAATGGCTGGGTCTATACCCATGGTGTACTTGAAGAACCAGCGTCCTTGAAACGCTCTGTCTTACGAGGTGTTCCTTTATGGTGCGGATTCAGGGTTATATATGGTACTGGCTAGGGGTCGGTTTTCCCCTGGATAGATGATGGTTGTGGAGGCGGCAGCGATGATGATGTAAGTGTAAGTTTGCACATGAATTTATATGACTAACGCCTGAATTGGCGATGGATGGTGGCGATTGGTGCTCTCTGGCCAGGGTTTTCATCCCTTCCCAGAGAGTTGATGAGTTGGTGTGGTGATGCATTGGATGATTCGTAGAATTTTAATGATTTTTGTTTTATGAGGTGATAGAATGATGGCTGTCCTAACATTGCTCTGATCTCCTCATTGCTCGAGAACCATGGAGCGTCTGCAACTATACGGAAGGCTTTGTTTTGGATGATTTCCAACTGTTTAAGGTTGGTGTCTGCTGCCATACTCCACGCTTCTGAACCGTAGAGCATGGCTGGCAGGATGATCGTTTTCCAAATTTTGAGCTTGGCAGGTATTGTGAGTCCCCTGCCTTTAAGGAGAGGATATAACTGAAAGAGCCGGGCGGAGCCCTTGTTTCTGGCCTCTTTAATGTGATGCACAAATGTCAGATTCTTATCCAGTTTTAGCCCGAGGTAGGTAACTACTTCTCTCCAGGGTAGTACCTGGTTGTTGTGCGTGATGTTCACTATGGGGCGTTTTATTTTGTGGCTGAATAAGATAGTCTGGCATTTGTCTGCGTTTATCTTTATTTTCCACAGATTGCACCACTTTGTCACTTTATCTAGGTGTCGCTGTAGGCGGTAGGCTAGATAGTTGATGTTTCTGCCACTGTGGTATAATGCAGTGTCATCTGCATATAGGGCAATGTTACCGCCCGGCTCCTTCGGCAGATCATTGGTGTATAGTAAGTATAGGAGGGGGCCAAGCACAGATCCCTGTGGGACACCTGCTTCTATTTGTTTTAGCTCGCTGTCTGCTCGATCTACTGTAGAGTAAAATGTCCTTTCCACCAGGAACGAGTGGACTATTTTAAGCAGGTGAAGTGGGCAATTCATCTTCGACAGCTTGTATAGCAGGCCGCCATGCCAAACCCGGTCGAACGCTTTTTCAATGTCCAGGAAAATGGCAGCTGTGCTATTGCCCTGGCTCTTCTCTGTGCAGATGTGCTCCACCAGACGAATGGCTTGTTGTGTTGTGCTATGCCCAGCACGAAATCCAAATTGTTCAGGGATAAGGATATTGTTGGCAGATAGGAATTGTAGTAGGGAGTTTTGGATGAGGATTTCAAGTAATTTAGACAGGTGGTTTAGCAGGGAGATTGGTCGATAGTTTTGAGGGAATAGGTGATCTTTATTTGGTTTTGGAATTGATATTACTTTAGCAACCTTCCAGGTTGAAGGGAAATATTGTGCTGTAAGACAATTATTTAAGATGGCAGTGAGATGGGAGATTGCAGGTTGGGGGAGGGCCTTAAGGAAGGATGGTTTGATGTTGTCAGGACCAGGGGCTTTTGCAGTGCCGATTCGCCTGATGATAGCAGCAACTACACGCTCGCTGGTCAGTTCAAAGGTCGTGTCGGACCTGGTGCGAAGTCTACGATGGAGGTGTCGTTCTACCCGCTGTTCCAGGGCGTCTGCTTCGTCCTCGTCGTCCTCTATGACATTCTCCCGGAATTGGAGCTCGAGGGTGTTTGACATGGCAGTCGCTTTGTCCTCCGGCGTGTATACCAAGCCGTTCTGCCCGTGTAATGGTCTGTTGGCTTTGTGGGGTTGCCGCCTAGCTTTTATTATCCCCCAGAACTTTTCAGGATTTCTCTCAGCTGCCTGAAGACTTTGTTCCCACCTGGAACATCGCAGGAGTTTCAGTCTGGTTTGGATTTCATGGGCCATTTGATTCATGCGTCTCCTATCCTGGGGGTCTCGGTAGGTCTGCCATCTTTTGCGCATGCGGTTTTTATCTGAGATTAATTGTGCTAGTTCTGGGGGCAGGTTGGATCGCCCATTGTTGTGTGTGATTTTGGTGGTGGTAGCCTTTCCACACGCCTTGATAATGTTGGTAAATCGCTCTATTGCCTGGTCAATTTCCACATGGGTTGGCATGTCTGGTGCATGGTCTGGGATGTGTAGGGCGACCAGTTGCTTGTACCTATCCCAGTCGGTGTACACCGTTGTATGTATTCTGCTGTTGGGTACGTCTTGATCTCCCTCAAATCTGAGCACCACAGGGCTGTGATCAGAGTTTAGACTGTTGACAACTTCTGTGGTGGTTGCCAGATTGATATTTTTTAACAGAAATATGTCCAGTATGTCTGGTCGACATCTTGAATTATATGGGAAGTGAGTGGGCTCGTCTGGAGAGACGACCTGCACTGCTGGGTGGTTATCAAGGTATCTCAGTAACCGATTTCCACTGGTGTTCGTGGTGCGGCAACCCCATGCCCTGTGCTTGGCGTTCAGGTCCCCTCCTACTATTGTGTTGTGACTGCCATTCAGAAGACCGTCCAGGTCGTGAGGAAATAGTGTCGTGCTTGGTGGGTGGTATACTGCCACCAAGTGTGTGGGGCGGTTGTTCAGAACAACTTCCACCACTGTTGCCTCTGTGTTAATGAGTCTTGGTACAGGTACCTGGCGATGGCATATGCGCCGTTTTATTAGGATACCTGTACCGCCACCTTGTCTGTTAGGACGGTCCGTCCTAATTAGTTGGTAGTTGCGGACCTGAAATGTGTCATCTGGGGTTAGATGTGTCTCACTGAGGAGAGCTACATCAATTCCATGATCATCCAAGAACATCTCAAGCTCGAACCTGTCGTGATAGATGCCATCTGCGTTCCAGATGGCGATGGTGATATGCTGCTTCTCTTCTTCATTTGCCATTGGAGAGCAGTGGTAGGATGTTGGTGGCGAGTATTGAGATTGTAGAGATGAGGTCCGGGGCTGCTGCTATTTTGGTGCATAGCTGAGTTATGCCTTCAAGGAAGGCTGGTGAAATGAGGGACTTTATAAACGCCCAAATCTTAGAGAGCAACTGGAGTGGCTGTTCCTGTTCGACCTGAACGGAACGTTCCTGCGCAGTGGTCTGGCCACTGACGATGTTAATAGTGTTGTTGGTAACTGCTGGTGCAGTTGTGGCTTGGGCGGGTTCGGTGGGTATGTCTTGGGCTGGTATGGCTCTTGGTGGTTGTACGTTTGTGGCCTTTGATGTTGAGGGCAGTGGTGTTGTTGCTGCCTTCTCTGTTACAGGTTGGGTTGGGGTGGGGAGGGGTATGTTTTGTGGGGGAGAGGCGACCTGTTGGGGTGGAGTTCTGTTAATAGGCAGAGTTGCCTTGAGGGGGGATCGTTGAGGCTTTGGTTTAGGGGTATTTGGGGGGGGAGGAGTGCGCCCAGTTTTCACAACCTCGGCTAAAGTCCTGTTGCCAATAGGGCTTTCTTCGTGGCGTGGTTGATGTTGTGGAGCAGATGGTTGTGTACTCCGTTGGGGTTGGGCAGGGTTTGGAAGGCTTGTGGATTCTGCTCTGGCAGAAACCACAACTTCCATGGGGGGAGCTGGAGGGGGGTTGGGGTTTCTCAGTGGAATTCTGGGAAGTGGTTCTTGCCTTCTGGGAGCTGAAGCTCGCTGGCGCTCCCACGCCTGGACGATCTTCAGTCTTTCCGGGCAGCCCCTGAAGGAGGCTGGATGATTGCCCCTACAGTTGGCACATATGGCCGGTTCTTCCCTTTTCTTTGTGCAGGCGCCAGAAAGATGCGGTCCTGCGCATTTGACGCACCTGGGGGCGAGTTCGCATTGGTTTGCCCCGTGTCGAAATCTCTGGCATAAATAACACTGTGTGGGCCCACTAGGTTTTTGGTATAGTTCTATGGTGACTTTCATATGAAGTAGTCTTTCTACTTTAAATATTTTCCTGGCCTCCGCCGTGTTCAATAGATTGACCTGGAAATTGGCCGTTTTTCTCCTTGGCGCTGATACTACGTTTCCAGAGTCATCGATTTCAGTCTGCGGTTTAGACATTTGGAATACGTCTTGCACCGGAAAGCCCTTCTCGGCGAGTGCATTCTTGACGTCCTCTGGGGTCCAGTAGGGCGTCAGTCTTTTAACGACGACCTTCAGTGTGCTCTTCGGGTCGTCATTGTACGTGAAGAATTCTAGATTGCGCTTTCTGAATTCTTGCTTGAGGTATTGAAAATCCTCCGGGTTTGTAGCCTGGTAGACGATGCTATCACCCTTGTATGAGGTACTAAGGGCACCTGTTAGTTTTCCTTGAATCTGCCCTATCAAGGTAGTGTACCCTTTCGTCTCGAACACAGTGATAGGGGGAACCCTTCGGCCTCTGTTAGTTCTTTGGTTTCTATTTTGCGTAGGGCCCCCTTGCGCCTGGGGAGCTACTGGACTTGTTTTCTCCTGTCCCCTGTTGCCGCCCTCTGACGTCATCTGGGTGGCGTTTGGCGTTGGTGCTGCGCTTTCTGTGTTCGCACTAGTATCTGCTGTTGGTTTATGGGGGCGGTCAGATATCGTGGTTTCGATTTCTGTGCCCTGGCATTGTTGTGGCAGTACAGGATATACCTGTTCTGCCGTTTCGACATGTTTTAGGTTTTCTTTTGTTGAGGCAGGTGGCGTGAGCGGTTGATTTTCTTCCGCAATAGCGGGTTGCAGGGGCTGCCCAGATTTTTCCTGTTTTTGAAGCAGCCTCCCGCTTCGCCGCAGACGTCCCTCGCCCAATGACGAGATAGAGCTGGTGTCACTGTCGGTGGCAATGACAAGATTGTCGGAGTCCGAACTAGTGACTGACGATGGTGATGGGGGTGAGTGATCCATAGAAGAAGAAAGAGATGATGATGAGGTCGTGATAGTTGTCGGGTCCACACTGTGTGAGTCGTCGCTTGGATGTCGGTCTTGTGGGTGCCCCATAGTGGGGCAACCGTGAAATGAAACGGTTTACAGAATTTGTCCTATATTTCGACAATTTCCGTGCCAGTGACCTTTCCCTACACCTAGCAGGCGCGGGATACCACCAAGGGCCTCACAGTCAGTCTGTTTGACTGTGTGGCTCGGCGGGTCCCTGGACTGCAGCTTCCCTAACACCTATGGCACAGAAATTCTCGAACAATATCGCTGATTTATAGTCGCCTACTTGCGGCGCGATGTTCTTCTTTCTTCTCGATCTATCCCATGTCAGAACGAGCGCTCAGTGGTCCAGAATTCCGTCCCCGGTCTAGAGTGTGCAACACGACTTTTGCTTTTCTAGAATCGACAGATTTGCTTTTCCTGAAAACACACACTCGACCACGTCCGGAAACCCAGAACAAAGCGTGACCCGCTAGCCCCGACGGTACGGCAAAACACGCCGCTATAGCGCGAGCACGCAAGGCGGCGACCAAGCACACGAGAAGCAAGCAACGAGGCGAGCTCTGGACAAAGGCGGCGAGAGCGCGCGGTGGGAATTTCCAGGGCTGGGAGCACAATAGCGGCGCGGAGCACAGGTAGACGCACGTCCGTCCGCTTCGCAGTCCCACCTCGGAATGGCACCCGCCGCCAGCCGCCGCCGCACCTTTACCAGCTCGCCCTGTTGCGGCCGCCGACCAATGGGGCGCGCGCGCAACCGGCCGCCGCACCCGAGCCCATAAAGCACCCCCACCCCGGCTGCGCCGGCGCGCACTCCGCTGCTCGACTCGCTGCCGCTCGCACCGGTCGTTTTCGTTTCCGTTTCGTGTGCACCGTCGCTAGCCCATCGCCATGTCCGGACGCGGAAAGGGAGGCAAAGTCAAGGGCAAGTCAAAGTCCCGCTCAAGCAGGGCTGGGCTCCAGTTCCCGGTCGGCAGAATCCACCGCCTCCTGCGCAAGGGAAACTACGCAGAGCGCGTCGGCGCCGGGGCGCCCGTCTACCTCGCCGCCGTCATGGAGTACCTCGCGGCTGAGGTGCTCGAGCTGGCCGGAAACGCGGCCCGCGACAACAAGAAGACGCGCATCATCCCGCGCCACCTGCAGCTTGCCATCCGCAACGACGAGGAGCTCAACAAGCTCCTGTCGGGCGTCACCATCGCACAGGGTGGTGTCCTGCCCAACATCCAGGCCGTCCTGCTGCCAAAGAAGACCGAGAAGAAGGCCTAAAGGAGGCCAGGCAATCGCAGCGCCGCGTGCTCCCCTGCACGCAACGCGCTTTGCCGGCTCGGCTCGGCCCACAACAATCGGCCCTTTTCAGGGCCACCACACACACCTACGTCCAAAGCAAAATTTCAGTCGTCCTCGCCGCACCTTGTTTTGTTTTAACTTTGCACTGTCACAGCACAGCCGCCGCCGGCGCACGTCCGCCATCTTGTCGTCCACACAGCCCGTGTGGCCCAACACACACACACACACACACACACATTTTGCACGGTCGCAGTCGCCTTCCAAACCGACAACGGCAGCAATAATGACCATTGTTAAAGGGAGGCGTGTCGACACACCGCCCTCCACTCCCGCGCGCAACGGCCGTCGACACGAACGAAACAGCTGATCCGGCCGCCTATGCCCACACGCCTTGCCTCGGAAACCCCAACGCCGCCGCAAACAAACACACAGAGACAAACCACGCAAGCAAATAATCACCGCCTCTCGCACAACAACACACAGCCCGCCATCTCCGTCGCGATCGATACAAAGACACACAATAACAAACACACAAACGAAGCAGCTCCACACACAGCCAGCCACATGACACGTTTCCTTTCCTTCTCCCCTCCCAGTCACATCACGTCGCTCAAACGGAAAGAAACAAACAAACAAACAAACAACACAGCGCACACACGCAGCAACAACACAGACTCTTTCGCACTTTTCAACTTCCGAACAGTGTGGTGGCCCTGAAAAGGGCCGTTTTCTAGTCTCTCCCACCCACAAGCACGGCCGCGGGAAGGCCAGCGCCCGCTGCGACGCAGCCTAACCGCCGAAACCGTACAGGGTGCGCCCCTGCCTCTTCAGGGCGTACACCACGTCCATGGCCGTCACAGTCTTGCGCTTGGCGTGCTCAGTGTACGTCACCGCGTCGCGGATCACGTTCTCCAGGAACACCTTCAGCACCCCGCGGGTCTCCTCGTAGATCAGACCAGAGATGCGCTTCACGCCGCCCCTGCGAGCCAGGCGGCGGATGGCGGGCTTCGTGATGCCCTGGATGTTGTCGCGCAACACCTTGCGGTGCCGCTTGGCGCCACCCTTGCCGAGCCCCTTTCCTCCCTTGCCGCGGCCTGTCATCCTTCCTTCCTCGGGCAAAGCAACAACGTGCACAAACAGCAGCTGCAGCGGCTGGCGAGTCGGCTACGGTCTGCGCCCAGCGCGCCCGCCGCCCCCCTATATAGACTCTGGCCCGCCCTCCCCCCACCACGCGCAACCGAGGGCATATAAGCGCAGCACGGAGGCGCGCGGGCCCGTTGTCAAGGCAGCACCGGACGCCGCGCCGCACCTAACCTCCACGCACGCCGCTCCGCTACCGCTACCGCTACCGCCATGGCCCGCACAAAGCAAACGGCCCGCAAGTCCACCGGCGGAAAGGCGCCGCGCAAACAGCTCGCCACCAAGGCGGCGAGGAAGAGCGCGCCCGCCACCGGAGGCGTCAAGAAGCCCCACCGCTACAGGCCGGGCACCGTCGCCCTGCGAGAAATCAGGCGCTACCAGAAGAGCACAGAGCTGCTCATCCGCAAGCTGCCATTCCAGCGCCTAGTGCGCGAGATCGCCCAGGACTTCAAGACCGACCTGCGCTTCCAGAGCTCCGCAGTCATGGCCCTGCAGGAGGCCAGCGAGGCCTACCTCGTCGGCCTCTTCGAAGACACCAACCTGTGCGCAATCCACGCCAAGCGCGTCACCATCATGCCCAAGGACATCCAGCTCGCGCGCCGCATCCGCGGCGAGCGCGCCTAAACCGCGCCGCGGCACCGCACCGCACCGCACAAACAAAAACGGCCCTTTTCAGGGCCACTAACATCTCTCCGTCGCGAGCAAACTTTGTCGGTCGCCTGCCTCTCGCCCCGCAACCCAAAAACAAAAACCACCACTTCCCGTCCGTCCGCCACACCCGCTCACTCTGCCTGCCTGCTAGCAGCGCGCAACAATCACACATCATCCCTCCCCGGCGCTCAAAGCGCACAATGCCCAACGGCCGACGTCACACCGCACGGGTGGCTGGCCGGCCGCCGCTTTCGTTTCGAAAACAAAAAAACCCGCACTCCACTCCGACGGCCAACGGCCAGGCAGGCGCGCTCGCTCGCTCTACACGCCACCGAAATCCCCGCCGACTCCTTCCGCATCTCAACGTGCCCCCCGTTGCAAAACATAACACACACACACACAAAGGAACAAAACAAAACAAAGACCAGACACGACTCGACAAGACAGACATCCGAGAAGAACGAACGCAGGCAAGCCAACCAACGTATTCAAACAAAACAACGTGACAGAAAACCAACCGTCGGCCGCCGCCACAAACACGGCGACAATCAACCACGACAACA
This sequence comes from Schistocerca piceifrons, assembly GCF_021461385.2. Lineage (NCBI taxonomy): Eukaryota > Metazoa > Arthropoda > Insecta > Orthoptera > Acrididae > Schistocerca > Schistocerca piceifrons. The sequence goes on along the minus strand of NW_025726835.1, from coordinate 189,770 downwards.
ACAACAACAACAACAACACCGCTTACCGCTACCGCCGCCCACACCCGCCACCGACCCCCGCAATCCAACCACCACGGCACGCAAACAGCATCCCCACGGGCATACAGAAACGCCAGACAGACAGACACCCACACCAAACGCAACACGACAATCAAAACCTTCCCCGACGTGCTTTGATGGCCCTGAGAAGGGCCGTTTTGGGCCGCGCGTCTCTTGCGCGCCACTAGACGACGACGGGGGGTGGGGACGACGGAGTCAAGCGCCAAACCCTTCCATTCCCATCTCTTTCTCCTCTACTCTACTTCTTCTTCTTGGGCGAAGCCTTCGCCTTAGACGGCGTCGTCGCCTTCTTCGGGCGCGGCGCCTTCGGCTTCTTCGTCGGAACCTTGGCGGCCTTCTTCGCCTTCGACGGCGACTTGGCCTTGGCCGGCTTGGCCGCAGCCGCCTTCTTCGCACCCGCGGGAGCGGCCGACGCCGCAGACGCCTTCTTGGCGGCGCCCGCCTTCCGACCGGTCGCCGCCTTCACGCCACCAGCCTTCTTTGCGCCGGCCGCACGGGCGCCCTTCTTCTCCTTGCTGGCCGGAGCGGCGCGCTTCTTCTTGGCACCGCCAGCACGAGCCTTGCCGCCCTCGGCCGCCCCCCCGCCGCCGGCGCCGGCAAGCTTGAACGAGCCGGACGCGCCCTTCCCCTTCGTCTGCACCAGCTCGCCCGCCACGACGGCCGACTTGAGGTACTTCTTGATAAACGGCGCCAGCTTCTCCGCGTCCAGCTTGTAGTGCGCGGCTATGTACTTCTTGATCGCCTGCAGCGACGACCCGCCGCGCTCCTTCAGACTCTTGATGGCGGCCGTCACCATCTCAGAGGTGCGCGGGTGCGCAGGCTTGGCGCGCGGCTTCTTCGCAGACGACGCAGACTTGGCCTTCTTCGTAGTGCCGGTGGCGGCGGGTGCCGCAGCAGTCTCGTTCGTAGCCGCCTGATCTGCCATTTCGACGACGCGCCTAACACACAGCGAGAGCGAGCGGGACGGACGGCAGGCACGCAAGCACAGCACAGCAGCAGAGCAGAGAATCACAAGGCCCAGCCAGTGTCGCGGGCGGGCGCGGACGGCCGAGAGAGCGGCCGCCACTCTGCGCGCCGCCGCGCCGCGCCTCCCGCGCTTGCTACCGCCCAACGTCCGACAGCCTGTGCGGAGCAGCCCCAAACCTGCGCCACAACCGCCCGCGCCTTTCAAACCACCGAGGATGGGGCTACACACAGCCACACCACAGTCGCCAACCAGTCGCCACGGCAGCGCCGCAAACCACGGCCAAACTGCAGCTACCGCGCGCTACAGCCTGGGTCGGCCCGCCGAGAATCGCCGCCCCCGCCCAAATGCCGCCCCCACAGCCCCAGCCGACGACCCGCCACAATGGCCAAACCTTCGGCAAAACTCCCACACCGTCGCCGCGGCAGCCCGGCCAGCGCGGCCGGCGCCACAGCCACACAAGCCGAGGCGTGCGGCGATGACGGCCGTGCAAACGCGCCTCCGCCGCCCCATCGCCTTCCGTCGCCCTCCCGCCGTTTCCCGATCGGCCCGCAGCCGTCGGGCCACATCGCGCGCCGTCCTCCTCCTCTCGCCCGCCAACATTCACAGCCGTTTCTCAACAATTGCCCGCCGCAAACGGACGCCGCCTGCGCAACAGGCGCCGCCGCCCCTCGCCGCTTCCGACCCAACCCCTCGACCGAGGCAAACCGCAATCCCAATCTACAGACCAACCCAATCTGCCGTCAAGCACACACGACAGCCGACCTTACACGTTACACGTTACGCGTTACACATTACGTTTACACGTCTACGTTAGGTTAGGTTAGGTGGACGTGGGTTAGGTTAAGGGGACTTGGGTTAGGTTAAGCGTCAAACTTAGGTTAAGCATTCAAACACGTCAGGCGTCAGAGGTTAGGTTAGGTTAGGTTAGGTTAGGTTACACGTTAGGTTAAGGGGTCAGTGCTAGGTTAAGAAGCGTCAAACGTAGGTTAAAAAAGCGTTCAAACGTGAGGCGTGAGCCGGACAGCTTACCTTACGTAGACGTTAGGGGCTCACAGGCTGAGCTCACCTCGCCACACCACAGGTTAGGTTCGGTTCGGTTCGGTTCGCTCGGCTCAGCGTAAAGCGCCGAGGTCAGGGTTACGTTCGTTCACCTTCGGGCGCCACACTTTCGGTTGAAAGGTCGCGACGGGACGACGTCGGCAGGCACGCCGCAAACGAACAAAAACGTACAGACGACGTCGGAAACCGCCGACAGACGGGGGAGCAGCACGACCACGACCAGACACCGAGCGCGAACGAGACACACGCGAACCACCCCCACCGGCCAAAGGGCACCACACAACAACCCAGAGCACCACGTGTCGACACCAGAGCAACCCGCCGCTCACGCGACATGGCTGGCACCGAAGGGCAACCGCCCGCAACTGCGCTTTCCGCGCCGGCCCGGATGCACGTCGTGCTACAACAACACCACTACCGTACACAGCCGCTGTTCACAACATCACTATCAATGGCGCGCCCGCGGCTCGCCGCCGTCGCAGTCGCAGCCCCAACGCCAGCACTTTTGCACCACCATTCACACGCACCGCAACACAGCTCGCCGACACAGCCGAACAAAACAAACACCACACAACAACAGCAACAACGCCGCCGCCTCTACTTGTGCCGGCGACCCACCCCGCCGATGGCGCACCTTTCGCCAGCCGGCAATCGACACACACGCACCCACCCACCGGGGCCCAGTGCAAAAAAAAAAAAAAAAAAAAACACACACAAAAACAAAAAAACCAAACAACACAAACGACACGGGAAGCGCACACCGCCAACCAGTCGTCGTCTCAAAATAACAAACACAAACAAAATAAACTAACAACTAGGGCAACACAAAACAAAAACGCCTCGCACGAACCGCCCACAAAAAGGACAAGCACACGCACAGCCTCTGCTGACGACCACGACGCAGCGGCACGCTGCTCCTGTCCCGCGCCCCGCGCCCCACTCGATTCACAACTCACGCGACACCGTCAACGACGGGCTCGCTTCCCGCAACCTACCACCTTTCCGCCACGACGCACAGCCCCAGCCCCAGCCCCACCCGACGACGCCCGTGGCAACGACTGCACTTTCACCACCGCCTCCCCCTTCCCCCCCAAAACACACACACACACACACACACACACACACACAGCCAGCCAAAAACGCACTCGCGACCCACACATGCACGTGCATCGGCACACGCCAACCAGTCAACGTCGACAACCACACGCAAGGCTCGAAACGAAACCGGCGTCCTTCCACGTTGCCATCAAGCTACGCGACACAAGACACAAGGAACCAACACAACAGCCGGCCCCACTAATTCCCACTCTCACGCCGCAAAAAGCACACCGAAACCGCCAAACGCACGCACATTCCCCTTCGCACTGACACCACCGACCGGCTCGCTACCACACACCTCTCGGCAGCCGTTTCACGCCAATTCGCCACACCGCCCACACAGTCGACAAGCGCCCGCCCTGTACGGCACACGCAACGACGCAGCGCAGCAAAGGGCGCCCGCAACACATACCTCTCCGCCGCCCGACGCGCCAACCGCCACACCACACCGCCAGCCACTCGCAAATTGTGCACTGCCACCAGCCACACGTCCAACACGCCGCGCCGCCTCCGGCCACCCGCCAGGGGGCGCTCACGTCCGCGACAACAGCGCGGCCCGCCGGGCCGGGCCGGGCCGAACCGAACCGAGCCGCCGCTGCTCTGCACTCGGCACGGCCACACCCTGCTGCAGACCGGGCTCGTCCCTCTGTACGCGTCTGCCTGCGCATCAACACAACACGACCTTTTTTTTTTTTTTTTTTTTTTTTTTTTCTCTCTCTCTACCGCCATCCCTCCTTCTCGCGTTTTACTCGTTGTTGCAGCAGCGGCGCACACCTACACATCCACAGCCCCAGCCGAGCCGGCCTCACCTCAGGGCCCGCCGCCAGCGTCTCCTCCTCGGGCACAGGTGCGGTGCTGTGGCCGCCCATCCAACCGCATTGCTGGCCGTCCAGCCACCAGGCGTTCCCACTGCCGCGAGCCACGCCGCGCACCGACCCTGCTGCAGAAAACGAAGCATAGCCAGAGACCGACCGATACACAAAGCAAGCCGTCGCCTCGCCTCTTGTCCTTCCTGCCTTCCTTCCGCCCCCGCCCTTCTCACACCACCGCCTCTCCACTTTCGCCCCCCCCCCCCTCCTTTTTTTTTTTTGTTTTCTTCTTTCTTTCTTTCTTTCTTTCTTTCTTTCTTTGGCCCTCTCTCCTTCCCGCCATGGCGGTTACGGCACCGCCTGCAGCGGCAGATTTTTTGCGCCCACACGCCTACTCCTACCACCATTAACCTTGCCCTGCCCTGCCCATCAACGTCGCAGTCGAACCGACGCTTGCCAACACACTGCCCACGTTCCTTTCTCTTTTCGGCCTACGCCCATTACGCGCCGCCGCCACAGCACCTTCCCTTCCCACAACACACCGACGTCATCACACGCACCCAAAACAGGGGCCACGACCGTGTTCCTCGCCCACTCCCATCCCGCACGGTACGCACATTCCCAACTACTACCGCGCACCCTCCCTTTCCAATCTGTGTGTCTCTGTGTCTGTGTCCTGTCCGCGCGTGACGCCTCTCAACATCCGCCGTCCCCCGTCCCGTTTTCGCCCCCATGCCGTCGTCGCGCCGCCTCCGCCCCTGTCCGCCCCGCACCACACCATACACCGCTGCTTGTCCCGGCCGTTGCCACCAAAGGCGCCGACCGCAAACGCGCCACGCCGCAGCCCCCGTGCGTCTCGCGCTCGCTTGCATCTCCGTGCCGACGCTGCCTCTCTTCCCGCTCGCACTCGACCTCGACAACACAGTCTTTGGCTCCGCCACTGCGTGTTCCGGTGGTACGCACGCTGCAACACGTATGTATTCATTACCAGAGCGATGGCGAGGCATGACAGCATCTCTGTCTGACCAGAGAGTTCTTTATCGCTGCTAGTCGGCGCTTGGACCGCGCCAGACGACAGTAGTGGCACGCACCGGGTCGCCAGGAACAGTTGTTATATATATATTGTAGCGCGAGTCGGGAGAGGTAGTAGTCGGTCGACAGTAGTAGCGGGTGGACGGTTGTACTGAGCGGGCGTCGGCGGCGTGCTCTGCTCGTCTCGCGACTCTGGTCACGGTTCGGGACGATGTATAGTATATTGTGTTATAATCAAAAGGTGGTGTGACGCTGCATTGCGCAAATCTGATAACGTATGTTCATTGTACTTCTTTTGTTCAACAACAAAAGCCCCACTATTACTTTTTTTCTAAAGTAACTTTTGTCTCTTAACGAAAAACATTCACTTTTTAAAGACTACTTCCTATGGCATTTCCCTCCAAGGAGTGCAATTAATTACCAGCCAGCACTCATTCATTGCACACAGCTGTGTAAGGGGTATCTACAATTGAGGAGCGGATATAAATGCAATTTTTTGTTTTTTTTTTTTTGTGTGTGTGTTGTAACCTCCCAGCAAAATTTAAAATAATGGACAATGTTATTTACGGATGCTAATGGACATTGCGCTAATTGTAACCTCGCCCACAATGAGAGGTATTGAAAATGGCAACAAAAATGTGAAATTCGCAATCTGACTCAAATATAAAGTCTTCACACAACATTTACAAAGGTCCGTTCAGTGACAAGAAACTTCAATTAAACCGAAATATCGGTCTTTGGCCCTGTGCAAAACAATCAGAATTAAAGTCTTACCTCCGAATAAATGGATGTCACATTTCTGCTCTGGTTGTTGCGCAGCGCTTGGAGGAACTGCATTGCAAATAATAATATTCTCTTTTTTTGTGATTTTAGTGACATTTTTCTTCAAAGAAGTGGAATGAAATGTGAAGTGCAACGAACTCTTTAGTTCAATAAAAAATTTAATGTTTGAAAAATGCTTTTGAAATAAAAATTATTATTGGGGAACTTGTTGGAGAATAATTACAATAAATACAATTTTTCATTATCTAATGATTATATTAATTAACAGTATACCTTATTCACCATCTTGACCAGTGTTGCCGACCGCCTACATCACACAACCGCACTCGGCTGCTACTACTGACCGACCGCTCTGCATGACGACTATTAGCGTACTGCACGCGACGACTACTGACAGAGTACAGCCCTCAACTACACAGAGCTACGGACTCGCAACGACTACTGACAGACTGACTGACTGACTGACTGAGAACCGCTCGCAACACTCGCGCAGTCCAGCGCAAACTCTCTGGTCACAGATGCTACAATGTCTCGCCATCGCTACTATGTTACATACGTGTTTCAGTGTCTTTTTCATTGGGGTAACGATCTTTGGCTCTTTTTATTTCTGAATACAGGGCCAAAGGTCAACGCTGCTGCCCTTATACAATTTATCAGGTTTCATTATGTCTGTTGCAATGTTACATACGGTTCACTCTTTCATTAATATTATCGTTGGGTTTGTTTTGTAGGGACGTTAACATTCTGGCACATTTTTATTATCATCGGACTCTCTGCTATTTGTGCAGGGAGGTTATACCTGGGTCCATTTCCATTTCCATTTACATTTTAATATTGATAGACTTTTTGTTTTCTTTTTTGTTTCTTGTTGTTTTTCCTTCTTTTTTTTTGTTGTTTTTTTTTTCTTTTTTTGTTTTGTTTTTCCCGCTCTCACCACCACCGCCGCATCACGCCTTCCGTTTTCTTGGTTTCTTTTCTGTTCTTCAACTGCTTCAACATCACCGCGCCCCATTTCCACACCACAGCCATCAGCCTCCAAGACGGGCGGGCGCAGTGTGCCGTTTCCGGCGCACAAGCACACCCGTACGGTACTCTCCTCGCCCCCACGCCACCAACAACACAGCGACCACGCGGCTTTCAGGCACGGCACGGCACGGCACGGCACCGGCGAAATGCGCCGCCCCCGCCCCTCCGCGCATCCGTCCGTCTCGCCACGTTCACTGACAGCCGCGTCTGCGGCTACACCACGACAACCACAACACAACACCGCTCCCCTCCCTGGCAACTCACATTGTTTTTCTCCTCCTCTTTTGCACAAACCACAACGCCGAGCACAGGCGCAAGCCACCCACACCGCGCCCCTCCCCGTCCCGTCTTTGGCCGCCGCTCCTCGTTTCCTCGTTTGCCCCCTCCCATCTCCCGAAATGCCATGCCAGCAGCGTTACGCATGCCCCTCCCCTGTCCACACAACACTACCGCCTAAACGAACAGCCTTTTCCGGGCCACATCCAGGGCACGCCCACCTCCAAACACTGCCAATTCACGGACGCACACACACACACACACACACACACACACTCACTTTCTCGACACCTTTCTGTACGGAGGGTGCGTCATCTCGACCGTGACAGAGTGACGGCAACTATCGACGATCCATTTCCCCCCACTGGTAAAACATGTCCACTAACACCTACATACATCATTCAAGTACACAGACAATAGCATACACACAATGGGAGGGCACACGAACATGGACGGCACGGCACTGTCATACACTCTTCCTCAGAACCATATCAACAAACGTTACGTACATCCGGGAAAGCGAAAGCGAAAGCGAACGCGAAAGCGAACGCGAAAGCGAAAGCGAAAGCAAAAGCAAAGGCAAAGCCCAATGCAGCCGTCAAAGGTAACGTTCACCACGGCAGACACTTGCAGCCGCGCCGCCGTTAAACGCATTTCAGTGCGGCTCCAATACGCCTCCGACACGGGAACGTTCCGTTGCTCTACGAATGCGTTTCTCCCCTTTTTCCCTTCCTCTCTCTTTTGCCCCCCCCTCCTTGCACTCTTGCCTCATTCCTCACGTTCTGCCCAGACATTCGACCGATCAAAGTCAACCTTTCGTTACCGTTCTCAGCGCGACGGTGTACAACAGTATGACGGGTGTGCCCAAGACTTCGGTTCAGTTGCGTGACGCCGGTCTATCGCGCCGATCGACAGTTACTCAGGGGGCGACGGATCGGACCACGTCACCGACACACAAAACACTTTCAAACAAACAAATACATACCGGATGGACACAGACAAACACGTGTACAGACATTCGCCAAACAAACGACCGCCGCCGCCGCCGCCGTCGTCGTCTAGCGTGCATCTTGAATGACGACATCGGTGTGCGTGCGTCGTACGCAATCAGTCAGACACGGCTATCAAACATCAGAGTCGAATGGTACATCATCGTGCGTGTCGCCGTACACGTACAGTACAATACAACAACAATGCGTCTTAATGGCACGTTCATTTCAACGTCACTCACACACCTCCACGCTGCAGTTACGTCGCACCATTGTCAAACTCGGCGTACAGCAAAGGGAATAGTGGGCGGCAAAAAAAACCAAACAAAAACATTTCACATTTCACCCTCGCCATGTATGATGTGCAAAAAAACAAACCCGCAAACGGCCGTCGTTACGGTGACACAAAAGTCGCCGATCACACTGTCCCCCCTCGCAGACGGGTAACACACACACACACACACACACCAACAACACCAATGGGTCAAAAACCACGCCAACGAGGCGTGCCACCATTCCACGCCACGGCGACCAACCTCGTGGCCGTACCCCGCGCAACACGCTTTGACGCGCCCCCCCACCCACAATCAAAATGCACACATACATCACAGCCGTCCACACAAACAACAACAACAACAATTCCGCCCTTCCCGCAAAAGGCAAGTTGGTGGCCCTGAAAAGGGCCGTTTTGCCGCTCTCGCAACGGAGGAGCCTTCTCTCTCCATCCTTCCTTCCATTCCAGAGCCACCTCCTTACTTGGAGCTCGTGTACTTGGTCACCGCCTTCGTGCCCTCGCTCACGGCGTGCTTGGCCAGCTCGCCAGGCAGCAACAGCCGCACAGCGGTCTGGATCTCGCGGGACGTGATGGTCGAGCGCTTGTTGTAGTGCGCCAGGCGAGAAGCCTCGGCCGCAATGCGCTCGAAAATGTCGTTCACGAAGCTGTTCATGATGCTCATCGCCTTCGACGAGATGCCCGTGTCAGGGTGCACCTGCTTCAGCACCTTGTAGATGTAGATGGCATAGCTCTCCTTCCTCTTGCGCTTCTTCTTCTTGTCGCCCTTCGAAATGTTCTTCTGCGCCTTGCCAGCCTTCTTGGCGGCCTTCCCGCTAGTCTTGGGCGGCATCTCGAACCAACGTACGGCAGCAGCAACACCAGTAGCAAGCGCTCCGCTCTAGTCAGCGTCTCCCCACACAGTGGCACCCGCCGCCAGCCGCCGCCGCACCTTTACCAGCTCGCCCTGTTGCGGCCGCCGACCAATGGGGCGCGCGCGCAACCGGCCGCCGCACCCGAGCCCATAAAGCACCCCCACCCCGGCTGCGCCGGCGCGCACTCCGCTGCTCGACTCGCTGCCGCTCGCACCGGTCGTTTTCGTTTCCGTTTCGTGTGCACCGTCGCTAGCCCATCGCCATGTCCGGACGCGGAAAGGGAGGCAAAGTCAAGGGCAAGTCAAAGTCCCGCTCAAGCAGGGCTGGGCTCCAGTTCCCGGTCGGCAGAATCCACCGCCTCCTGCGCAAGGGAAACTACGCAGAGCGCGTCGGCGCCGGGGCGCCCGTCTACCTCGCCGCCGTCATGGAGTACCTCGCGGCTGAGGTGCTCGAGCTGGCCGGAAACGCGGCCCGCGACAACAAGAAGACGCGCATCATCCCGCGCCACCTGCAGCTTGCCATCCGCAACGACGAGGAGCTCAACAAGCTCCTGTCGGGCGTCACCATCGCACAGGGTGGTGTCCTGCCCAACATCCAGGCCGTCCTGCTGCCAAAGAAGACCGAGAAGAAGGCCTAAAGGAGGCCAGGCAATCGCAGCGCCGCGTGCTCCCCTGCACGCAACGCGCTTTGCCGGCTCGGCTCGGCCCACAACAATCGGCCCTTTTCAGGGCCACCACACACACCTACGTCCAAAGCAAAATTTCAGTCGTCCTCGCCGCACCTTGTTTTGTTTTAACTTTGCACTGTCACAGCACAGCCGCCGCCGGCGCACGTCCGCCATCTTGTCGTCCACACAGCCCGTGTGGCCCAACACACACACACACACACACACACACATTTTGCACGGTCGCAGTCGCCTTCCAAACCGACAACGGCAGCAATAATGACCATTGTTAAAGGGAGGCGTGTCGACACACCGCCCTCCACTCCCGCGCGCAACGGCCGTCGACACGAACGAAACAGCTGATCCGGCCGCCTATGCCCACACGCCTTGCCTCGGAAACCCCAACGCCGCCGCAAACAAACACACAGAGACAAACCACGCAAGCAAATAATCACCGCCTCTCGCACAACAACACACAGCCCGCCATCTCCGTCGCGATCGATACAAAGACACACAATAACAAACACACAAACGAAGCAGCTCCACACACAGCCAGCCACATGACACGTTTCCTTTCCTTCTCCCCTCCCAGTCACATCACGTCGCTCAAACGGAAAGAAACAAACAAACAAACAAACAACACAGCGCACACACGCAGCAACAACACAGACTCTTTCGCACTTTTCAACTTCCGAACAGTGTGGTGGCCCTGAAAAGGGCCGTTTTCTAGTCTCTCCCACCCACAAGCACGGCCGCGGGAAGGCCAGCGCCCGCTGCGACGCAGCCTAACCGCCGAAACCGTACAGGGTGCGCCCCTGCCTCTTCAGGGCGTACACCACGTCCATGGCCGTCACAGTCTTGCGCTTGGCGTGCTCAGTGTACGTCACCGCGTCGCGGATCACGTTCTCCAGGAACACCTTCAGCACCCCGCGGGTCTCCTCGTAGATCAGACCAGAGATGCGCTTCACGCCGCCCCTGCGAGCCAGGCGGCGGATGGCGGGCTTCGTGATGCCCTGGATGTTGTCGCGCAACACCTTGCGGTGCCGCTTGGCGCCACCCTTGCCGAGCCCCTTTCCTCCCTTGCCGCGGCCTGTCATCCTTCCTTCCTCGGGCAAAGCAACAACGTGCACAAACAGCAGCTGCAGCGGCTGGCGAGTCGGCTACGGTCTGCGCCCAGCGCTCGCTCGCTAGAAAGTCACGGACCTCCTCAGTCCGGAGCTGGTGGAGGCTAAGCAGCGTTGCTGCTGTTCCTCCTAACTCCTCTATTTTCGAATTGGGTCCCCTATTTTCTTGGATCTTCTCCTGGGAGCGCCTCTGACTAGAGAGGCGCTCTATGTAGCCTATTAGCGTCCTAATAAGTCGGCGAAATCACGATTTCGTAGACAGAATTGGATGATATCCTCCTTGGTGAGATTTTCTCCGAGTTTTTCCAACTCGAGGAATTCCTGGTAGGATGAGTGCTGTGCTATTTCCGGACGCACCTCCCCGGGCGTCGCGCCCAGTTCTAGGACTGCAAAGATGTATTCCCAGTCCTTGGGCGTGAAGACCGGGTGGTGGTTGATGATGTTCAGGTCCTTCCTCGATACCAGTCCTCTGAGGAACTTGTTGCTCCTGACTGGTCCGTAGGGCTGGTGAGGAAGGGCCGGTTTCGTCCTGTCGGGTGGCGTGAAAGGATATGGGTTGTCTAGGTGCGGGTATGTCCCGTCACGTAGAGACGCGGCGACCTTCTGCAGCACTGGCTGCACGCTGCCCGCCTTAGGGAGCGGCAGCCATCCAGCCTCCACTGCAGCAAGTGGTGGTGTCTCAGTGTGCGCCTCCTCGTCGTATGCCCGCGGCTCGACCTCCCCGTCGGGAGGGAGAGCAGGCTGCTCCACCTCGATGTCCATGGGAGCCACTGCGACGCCCGTTTCATCAACTGGCGGCGCAGGTGGCTCCGTCTGGGTGGAGGCGTCGACCCCCACTGGCCGACTCGCAGTGGAGCTGGCGTTGGTGGCAGACGTCTTCTTGAGGACCCGCAGCTCCTCACGCAGCTGTTGCAGCTGGCGGTGAACAGCCACGAGTTCCTCCCTCATGGCGGCCCTTTCGGCCGCAAGGGCGGTGTGGAAGACGGTCAGTGCGTCGTCCGTGGTGGCTTCGCGACGGCATGGTCCACCGTCCCCACGGGAGCGGGGGGGTGGGACGTCCGTCTCGACGCCAGGTACCTCGGCAGGGCGTGGGGCGGCCATCCTGCTTCTGTAGCCCCGTACGTAAGCGCAGCTGCGCGAGTTTGCGGCGTGGGCACCGCCGCAGTTCACGCACTTGGCAGCCGCGTCGCGGGGCTTGGTGCAGTTGCGTGTGTCGTGTGCCTCGGCACACTTCAGACACGCAAAAGTGCCCCTGCACACTTTAGCGATGTGCCCCATCCTCTGGCACTTGAAGCATTGCTGCTCCGTGCTCTTCTTCTTCTTGTGGCGCCGACTGCGTCCGCGGTCCGTCCCGATCGCATCGACCAGGAGTTCCAGCGCGGCCGCAATCTTGCTGCCCCTCCTGCGTCCAGCCATGTTCGCTCGTCTGCGTGTAGAGATGCGTGCGCGCCGGCGTCTCCAGCGCGTCTCTCTGCGGCCTGCGTCTTCTGCTCTTCTGCGTCTGCTCTGCCGCTTCTTCTGATCGGTCTGTGCGCCCAGCGCGCCCGCCGCCCCCCTATATAGACTCTGGCCCGCCCTCCCCCCACCACGCGCAACCGAGGGCATATAAGCGCAGCACGGAGGCGCGCGGGCCCGTTGTCAAGGCAGCACCGGACGCCGCGCCGCACCTAACCTCCACGCACGCCGCTCCGCTACCGCTACCGCCATGGCCCGCACAAAGCAAACGGCCCGCAAGTCCACCGGCGGAAAGGCGCCGCGCAAACAGCTCGCCACCAAGGCGGCGAGGAAGAGCGCGCCCGCCACCGGAGGCGTCAAGAAGCCCCACCGCTACAGGCCGGGCACCGTCGCCCTGCGAGAAATCAGGCGCTACCAGAAGAGCACAGAGCTGCTCATCCGCAAGCTGCCATTCCAGCGCCTAGTGCGCGAGATCGCCCAGGACTTCAAGACCGACCTGCGCTTCCAGAGCTCCGCAGTCATGGCCCTGCAGGAGGCCAGCGAGGCCTACCTCGTCGGCCTCTTCGAAGACACCAACCTGTGCGCAATCCACGCCAAGCGCGTCACCATCATGCCCAAGGACATCCAGCTCGCGCGCCGCATCCGCGGCGAGCGCGCCTAAACCGCGCCGCGGCACCGCACCGCACCGCACAAACAAAAACGGCCCTTTTCAGGGCCACTAACATCTCTCCGTCGCGAGCAAACTTTGTCGGTCGCCTGCCTCTCGCCCCGCAACCCAAAAACAAAAACCACCACTTCCCGTCCGTCCGCCACACCCGCTCACTCTGCCTGCCTGCTAGCAGCGCGCAACAATCACACATCATCCCTCCCCGGCGCTCAAAGCGCACAATGCCCAACGGCCGACGTCACACCGCACGGGTGGCTGGCCGGCCGCCGCTTTCGTTTCGAAAACAAAAAAACCCGCACTCCACTCCGACGGCCAACGGCCAGGCAGGCGCGCTCGCTCGCTCTACACGCCACCGAAATCCCCGCCGACTCCTTCCGCATCTCAACGTGCCCCCCGTTGCAAAACATAACACACACACACACAAAGGAACAAAACAAAACAAAGACCAGACACGACTCGACAAGACAGACATCCGAGAAGAACGAACGCAGGCAAGCCAACCAACGTATTCAAACAAAACAACGTGACAGAAAACCAACCGTCGGCCGCCGCCACAAACACGGCGACAATCAACCACGACAACAACAACAACAACAACAACAACAACAACACCGCTTACCGCTACCGCCGCCCACACCCGCCACCGACCCCCGCAATCCAACCACCACGGCACGCAAACAGCATCCCCACGGGCATACAGAAACGCCAGACAGACAGACACCCACACCAAACGCAACACGACAATCAAAACCTTCCCCGACGTGCTTTGATGGCCCTGAGAAGGGCCGTTTTGGGCCGCGCGTCTCTTGCGCGCCACTAGACGACGACGGGGGGTGGGGACGACGGAGTCAAGCGCCAAACCCTTCCATTCCCATCTCTTTCTCCTCTACTCTACTTCTTCTTCTTGGGCGAAGCCTTCGCCTTAGACGGCGTCGTCGCCTTCTTCGGGCGCGGCGCCTTCGGCTTCTTCGTCGGAACCTTGGCGGCCTTCTTCGCCTTCGACGGCGACTTGGCCTTGGCCGGCTTGGCCGCAGCCGCCTTCTTCGCACCCGCGGGAGCGGCCGACGCCGCAGACGCCTTCTTGGCGGCGCCCGCCTTCCGACCGGTCGCCGCCTTCACGCCACCAGCCTTCTTTGCGCCGGCCGCACGGGCGCCCTTCTTCTCCTTGCTGGCCGGAGCGGCGCGCTTCTTCTTGGCACCGCCAGCACGAGCCTTGCCGCCCTCGGCCGCCCCCCCGCCGCCGGCGCCGGCAAGCTTGAACGAGCCGGACGCGCCCTTCCCCTTCGTCTGCACCAGCTCGCCCGCCACGACGGCCGACTTGAGGTACTTCTTGATAAACGGCGCCAGCTTCTCCGCGTCCAGCTTGTAGTGCGCGGCTATGTACTTCTTGATCGCCTGCAGCGACGACCCGCCGCGCTCCTTCAGACTCTTGATGGCGGCCGTCACCATCTCAGAGGTGCGCGGGTGCGCAGGCTTGGCGCGCGGCTTCTTCGCAGACGACGCAGACTTGGCCTTCTTCGTAGTGCCGGTGGCGGCGGGTGCCGCAGCAGTCTCGTTCGTAGCCGCCTGATCTGCCATTTCGACGACGCGCCTAACACACAGCGAGAGCGAGCGGGACGGACGGCAGGCACGCAAGCACAGCACAGCAGCAGAGCAGAGAATCACAAGGCCCAGCCAGTGTCGCGGGCGGGCGCGGACGGCCGAGAGAGCGGCCGCCACTCTGCGCGCCGCCGCGCCGCGCCTCCCGCGCTTGCTACCGCCCAACGTCCGACAGCCTGTGCGGAGCAGCCCCAAACCTGCGCCACAACCGCCCGCGCCTTTCAAACCACCGAGGATGGGGCTACACACAGCCACACCACAGTCGCCAACCAGTCGCCACGGCAGCGCCGCAAACCACGGCCAAACTGCAGCTACCGCGCGCTACAGCCTGGGTCGGCCCGCCGAGAATCGCCGCCCCCGCCCAAATGCCGCCCCCACAGCCCCAGCCGACGACCCGCCACAATGGCCAAACCTTCGGCAAAACTCCCACACCGTCGCCGCGGCAGCCCGGCCAGCGCGGCCGGCGCCACAGCCACACAAGCCGAGGCGTGCGGCGATGACGGCCGTGCAAACGCGCCTCCGCCGCCCCATCGCCTTCCGTCGCCCTCCCGCCGTTTCCCGATCGGCCCGCAGCCGTCGGGCCACATCGCGCGCCGTCCTCCTCCTCTCGCCCGCCAACATTCACAGCCGTTTCTCAACAATTGCCCGCCGCAAACGGACGCCGCCTGCGCAACAGGCGCCGCCGCCCCTCGCCGCTTCCGACCCAACCCCTCGACCGAGGCAAACCGCAATCCCAATCTACAGACCAACCCAATCTGCCGTCAAGCACACACGACAGCCGACCTTACACGTTACACGTTACGCGTTACACATTACGTTTACACGTCTACGTTAGGTTAGGTTAGGTGGACGTGGGTTAGGTTAAGGGGACTTGGGTTAGGTTAAGCGTCAAACTTAGGTTAAGCATTCAAACACGTCAGGCGTCAGAGGTTAGGTTAGGTTAGGTTAGGTTAGGTTACACGTTAGGTTAAGGGGTCAGTGCTAGGTTAAGAAGCGTCAAACGTAGGTTAAAAAAGCGTTCAAACGTGAGGCGTGAGCCGGACAGCTTACCTTACGTAGACGTTAGGGGCTCACAGGCTGAGCTCACCTCGCCACACCACAGGTTAGGTTCGGTTCGGTTCGGTTCGCTCGGCTCAGCGTAAAGCGCCGAGGTCAGGGTTACGTTCGTTCACCTTCGGGCGCCACACTTTCGGTTGAAAGGTCGCGACGGGACGACGTCGGCAGGCACGCCGCAAACGAACAAAAACGTACAGACGACGTCGGAAACCGCCGACAGACGGGGGAGCAGCACGACCACGACCAGACACCGAGCGCGAACGAGACACACGCGAACCACCCCCACCGGCCAAAGGGCACCACACAACAACCCAGAGCACCACGTGTCGACACCAGAGCAACCCGCCGCTCACGCGACATGGCTGGCACCGAAGGGCAACCGCCCGCAACTGCGCTTTCCGCGCCGGCCCGGATGCACGTCGTGCTACAACAACACCACTACCGTACACAGCCGCTGTTCACAACATCACTATCAATGGCGCGCCCGCGGCTCGCCGCCGTCGCAGTCGCAGCCCCAACGCCAGCACTTTTGCACCACCATTCACACGCACCGCAACACAGCTCGCCGACACAGCCGAACAAAACAAACACCACACAACAACAGCAACAACGCCGCCGCCTCTACTTGTGCCGGCGACCCACCCCGCCGATGGCGCACCTTTCGCCAGCCGGCAATCGACACACACGCACCCACCCACCGGGGCCCAGTGCAAAAAAAAAAAAAAAAAAAAACACACACAAAAACAAAAAAACCAAACAACACAAACGACACGGGAAGCGCACACCGCCAACCAGTCGTCGTCTCAAAATAACAAACACAAACAAAATAAACTAACAACTAGGGCAACACAAAACAAAAACGCCTCGCACGAACCGCCCACAAAAAGGACAAGCACACGCACAGCCTCTGCTGACGACCACGACGCAGCGGCACGCTGCTCCTGTCCCGCGCCCCGCGCCCCACTCGATTCACAACTCACGCGACACCGTCAACGACGGGCTCGCTTCCCGCAACCTACCACCTTTCCGCCACGACGCACAGCCCCAGCCCCAGCCCCACCCGACGACGCCCGTGGCAACGACTGCACTTTCACCACCGCCTCCCCCTTCCCCCCCAAAACACACACACACACACACACACACACACACACAGCCAGCCAAAAACGCACTCGCGACCCACACATGCACGTGCATCGGCACACGCCAACCAGTCAACGTCGACAACCACACGCAAGGCTCGAAACGAAACCGGCGTCCTTCCACGTTGCCATCAAGCTACGCGACACAAGACACAAGGAACCAACACAACAGCCGGCCCCACTAATTCCCACTCTCACGCCGCAAAAAGCACACCGAAACCGCCAAACGCACGCACATTCCCCTTCGCACTGACACCACCGACCGGCTCGCTACCACACACCTCTCGGCAGCCGTTTCACGCCAATTCGCCACACCGCCCACACAGTCGACAAGCGCCCGCCCTGTACGGCACACGCAACGACGCAGCGCAGCAAAGGGCGCCCGCAACACATACCTCTCCGCCGCCCGACGCGCCAACCGCCACACCACACCGCCAGCCACTCGCAAATTGTGCACTGCCACCAGCCACACGTCCAACACGCCACACCGCCTCCGGCCACCCGCCAGGGGGCGCTCACGTCCGCGACAACAGCGCGGCCCGCCGGGCCGGGCCGGGCCGAACCGAACCGAGCCGCCGCTGCTCTGCACTCGGCACGGCCACACCCTGCTGCAGACCGGGCTCGTCCCTCTGTACGCGTCTGCCTGCGCATCAACACAACACGACCTTTTTTTTTTTTTTTTTTTTTTTTTTTTCTCTCTCTCTACCGCCATCCCTCCTTCTCGCGTTTTACTCGTTGTTGCAGCAGCGGCGCACACCTACACATCCACAGCCCCAGCCGAGCCGGCCTCACCTCAGGGCCCGCCGCCAGCGTCTCCTCCTCGGGCACAGGTGCGGTGCTGTGGCCGCCCATCCAACCGCATTGCTGGCCGTCCAGCCACCAGGCGTTCCCACTGCCGCGAGCCACGCCGCGCACCGACCCTGCTGCAGAAAACGAAGCATAGCCAGAGACCGACCGATACACAAAGCAAGCCGTCGCCTCGCCTCTTGTCCTTCCTGCCTTCCTTCCGCCCCCGCCCTTCTCACACCACCGCCTCTCCACTTTCGCCCCCCCCCCTCCTTTTTTTTTTTTGTTTTCTTCTTTCTTTCTTTCTTTCTTTCTTTCTTTCTTTGGCCCTCTCTCCTTCCCGCCATGGCGGTTACGGCACCGCCTGCAGCGGCAGATTTTTTGCGCCCACACGCCTACTCCTACCACCATTAACCTTGCCCTGCCCTGCCCATCAACGTCGCAGTCGAACCGACGCTTGCCAACACACTGCCCACGTTCCTTTCTCTTTTCGGCCTACGCCCATTACGCGCCGCCGCCACAGCACCTTCCCTTCCCACAACACACCGACGTCATCACACGCACCCAAAACAGGGGCCACGACCGTGTTCCTCGCCCACTCCCATCCCGCACGGTACGCACATTCCCAACTACTACCGCGCACCCTCCCTTTCCAATCTGTGTGTCTCTGTGTCTGTGTCCTGTCCGCGCGTGACGCCTCTCAACATCCGCCGTCCCCCGTCCCGTTTTCGCCCCCATGCCGTCGTCGCGCCGCCTCCGCCCCTGTCCGCCCCGCACCACACCATACACCGCTGCTTGTCCCGGCCGTTGCCACCAAAGGCGCCGACCGCAAACGCGCCACGCCGCAGCCCCCGTGCGTCTCGCGCTCGCTTGCATCTCCGTGCCGACGCTGCCTCTCTTCCCGCTCGCACTCGACCTCGACAACACAGTCTTTGGCTCCGCCACTGCGTGTTCCGGTGGTACGCACGCTGCAACACGTATGTATTCATTACCAGAGCGATGGCGAGGCATGACAGCATCTCTGTCTGACCAGAGAGTTCTTTATCGCTGCTAGTCGGCGCTTGGACCGCGCCAGACGACAGTAGTGGCACGCACCGGGTCGCCAGGAACAGTTGTTATATATATATTGTAGCGCGAGTCGGGAGAGGTAGTAGTCGGTCGACAGTAGTAGCGGGTGGACGGTTGTACTGAGCGGGCGTCGGCGGCGTGCTCTGCTCGTCTCGCGACTCTGGTCACGGTTCGGGACGATGTATAGTATATTGTGTTATAATCAAAAGGTGGTGTGACGCTGCATTGCGCAAATCTGATAACGTATGTTCATTGTACTTCTTTTGTTCAACAACAAAAGCCCCACTATTACTTTTTTTCTAAAGTAACTTTTGTCTCTTAACGAAAAACATTCACTTTTTAAAGACTACTTCCTATGGCATTTCCCTCCAAGGAGTGCAATTAATTACCAGCCAGCACTCATTCATTGCACACAGCTGTGTAAGGGGTATCTACAATTGAGGAGCGGATATAAATGCAATTTTTTGTTTTTTTTTTTTTGTGTGTGTGTTGTAACCTCCCAGCAAAATTTAAAATAATGGACAATGTTATTTACGGATGCTAATGGACATTGCGCTAATTGTAACCTCGCCCACAATGAGAGGTATTGAAAATGGCAACAAAAATGTGAAATTCGCAATCTGACTCAAATATAAAGTCTTCACACAACATTTACAAAGGTCCGTTCAGTGACAAGAAACTTCAATTAAACCGAAATATCGGTCTTTGGCCCTGTGCAAAACAATCAGAATTAAAGTCTTACCTCCGAATAAATGGATGTCACATTTCTGCTCTGGTTGTTGCGCAGCGCTTGGAGGAACTGCATTGCAAATAATAATATTCTCTTTTTTTGTGATTTTAGTGACATTTTTCTTCAAAGAAGTGGAATGAAATGTGAAGTGCAACGAACTCTTTAGTTCAATAAAAAATTTAATGTTTGAAAAATGCTTTTGAAATAAAAATTATTATTGGGGAACTTGTTGGAGAATAATTACAATAAATACAATTTTTCATTATCTAATGATTATATTAATTAACAGTATACCTTATTCACCATCTTGACCAGTGTTGCCGACCGCCTACATCACACAACCGCACTCGGCTGCTACTACTGACCGACCGCTCTGCATGACGACTATTAGCGTACTGCACGCGACGACTACTGACAGAGTACAGCCCTCAACTACACAGAGCTACGGACTCGCAACGACTACTGACAGACTGACTGACTGACTGACTGAGAACCGCTCGCAACACTCGCGCAGTCCAGCGCAAACTCTCTGGTCACAGATGCTACAATGTCTCGCCATCGCTACTATGTTACATACGTGTTTCAGTGTCTTTTTCATTGGGGTAACGATCTTTGGCTCTTTTTATTTCTGAATACAGGGCCAAAGGTCAACGCTGCTGCCCTTATACAATTTATCAGGTTTCATTATGTCTGTTGCAATGTTACATACGGTTCACTCTTTCATTAATATTATCGTTGGGTTTGTTTTGTAGGGACGTTAACATTCTGGCACATTTTTATTATCATCGGACTCTCTGCTATTTGTGCAGGGAGGTTATACCTGGGTCCATTTCCATTTCCATTTACATTTTAATATTGATAGACTTTTTGTTTTCTTTTTTGTTTCTTGTTGTTTTTCCTTCTTTTTTTTTGTTGTTTTTTTTTTCTTTTTTTGTTTTGTTTTTCCCGCTCTCACCACCACCGCCGCATCACGCCTTCCGTTTTCTTGGTTTCTTTTCTGTTCTTCAACTGCTTCAACATCACCGCGCCCCATTTCCACACCACAGCCATCAGCCTCCAAGACGGGCGGGCGCAGTGTGCCGTTTCCGGCGCACAAGCACACCCGTACGGTACTCTCCTCGCCCCCACGCCACCAACAACTCAGCGACCACGCGGCTTTCAGGCACGGCACGGCACGGCACGGCACCGGCGAAATGCGCCGCCCCCGCCCCTCCGCGCATCCGTCCGTCTCGCCACGTTCACTGACAGCCGCGTCTGCGGCTACACCACGACAACCACAACACAACACCGCTCCCCTCCCTGGCAACTCACATTGTTTTTCTCCTCCTCTTTTGCACAAACCACAACGCCGAGCACAGGCGCAAGCCACCCACACCGCGCCCCTCCCCGTCCCGTCTTTGGCCGCCGCTCCTCGTTTCCTCGTTTGCCCCCTCCCATCTCCCGAAATGCCATGCCAGCAGCGTTACGCATGCCCCTCCCCTGTCCACACAACACTACCGCCTAAACGAACAGCCTTTTCCGGGCCACATCCAGGGCACGCCCACCTCCAAACACTGCCAATTCACGGACGCACACACACACACACACACACACACACACTCACTTTCTCGACACCTTTCTGTACGGAGGGTGCGTCATCTCGACCGTGACAGAGTGACGGCAACTATCGACGATCCATTTCCCCCCACTGGTAAAACATGTCCACTAACACCTACATACATCATTCAAGTACACAGACAATAGCATACACACAATGGGAGGGCACACGAACATGGACGGCACGGCACTGTCATACACTCTTCCTCAGAACCATATCAACAAACGTTACGTACATCCGGGAAAGCGAAAGCGAAAGCGAACGCGAAAGCGAACGCGAAAGCGAAAGCAAAAGCAAAGGCAAAGCCCAATGCAGCCGTCAAAGGTAACGTTCACCACGGCAGACACTTGCAGCCGCGCCGCCGTTAAACGCATTTCAGTGCGGCTCCAATACGCCTCCGACACGGGAACGTTCCGTTGCTCTACGAATGCGTTTCTCCCCTTTTTCCCTTCCTCTCTCTTTTGCCCCCCCTCCTTGCACTCTTGCCTCATTCCTCACGTTCTGCCCAGACATTCGACCGATCAAAGTCAACCTTTCGTTACCGTTCTCAGCGCGACGGTGTACAACAGTATGACGGGTGTGCCCAAGACTTCGGTTCAGTTGCGTGACGCCGGTCTATCGCGCCGATCGACAGTTACTCAGGGGGCGACGGATCGGACCACGTCACCGACACACAAAACACTTTCAAACAAACAAATACATACCGGATGGACACAGACAAACACGTGTACAGACATTCGCCAAACAAACGACCGCCGCCGCCGCCGCCGTCGTCGTCTAGCGTGCATCTTGAATGACGACATCGGTGTGCGTGCGTCGTACGCAATCAGTCAGACACGGCTATCAAACATCAGAGTCGAATGGTACATCATCGTGCGTGTCGCCGTACACGTACAGTACAATACAACAACAATGCGTCTTAATGGCACGTTCATTTCAACGTCACTCACACACCTCCACGCTGCAGTTACGTCGCACCATTGTCAAACTCGGCGTACAGCAAAGGGAATAGTGGGCGGCAAAAAAAACCAAACAAAAACATTTCACATTTCACCCTCGCCATGTATGATGTGCAAAAAAACAAACCCGCAAACGGCCGTCGTTACGGTGACACAAAAGTCGCCGATCACACTGTCCCCCCTCGCAGACGGGTAACACACACACACACACACACACCAACAACACCAATGGGTCAAAAACCACGCCAACGAGGCGTGCCACCATTCCACGCCACGGCGACCAACCTCGTGGCCGTACCCCGCGCAACACGCTTTGACGCGCCCCCCCACCCACAATCAAAATGCACACATACATCACAGCCGTCCACACAAACAACAACAACAACAATTCCGCCCTTCCCGCAAAAGGCAAGTTGGTGGCCCTGAAAAGGGCCGTTTTGCCGCTCTCGCAACGGAGGAGCCTTCTCTCTCCATCCTTCCTTCCATTCCAGAGCCACCTCCTTACTTGGAGCTCGTGTACTTGGTCACCGCCTTCGTGCCCTCGCTCACGGCGTGCTTGGCCAGCTCGCCAGGCAGCAACAGCCGCACAGCGGTCTGGATCTCGCGGGACGTGATGGTCGAGCGCTTGTTGTAGTGCGCCAGGCGAGAAGCCTCGGCCGCAATGCGCTCGAAAATGTCGTTCACGAAGCTGTTCATGATGCTCATCGCCTTCGACGAGATGCCCGTGTCAGGGTGCACCTGCTTCAGCACCTTGTAGATGTAGATGGCATAGCTCTCCTTCCTCTTGCGCTTCTTCTTCTTGTCGCCCTTCGAAATGTTCTTCTGCGCCTTGCCAGCCTTCTTGGCGGCCTTCCCGCTAGTCTTGGGCGGCATCTCGAACCAACGTACGGCAGCAGCAACACCAGTAGCAAGCGCTCCGCTCTAGTCAGCGTCTCCCCACACAGTGGCACCCGCCGCCAGCCGCCGCCGCACCTTTACCAGCTCGCCCTGTTGCGGCCGCCGACCAATGGGGCGCGCGCGCAACCGGCCGCCGCACCCGAGCCCATAAAGCACCCCCACCCCGGCTGCGCCGGCGCGCACTCCGCTGCTCGACTCGCTGCCGCTCGCACCGGTCGTTTTCGTTTCCGTTTCGTGTGCACCGTCGCTAGCCCATCGCCATGTCCGGACGCGGAAAGGGAGGCAAAGTCAAGGGCAAGTCAAAGTCCCGCTCAAGCAGGGCTGGGCTCCAGTTCCCGGTCGGCAGAATCCACCGCCTCCTGCGCAAGGGAAACTACGCAGAGCGCGTCGGCGCCGGGGCGCCCGTCTACCTCGCCGCCGTCATGGAGTACCTCGCGGCTGAGGTGCTCGAGCTGGCCGGAAACGCGGCCCGCGACAACAAGAAGACGCGCATCATCCCGCGCCACCTGCAGCTTGCCATCCGCAACGACGAGGAGCTCAACAAGCTCCTGTCGGGCGTCACCATCGCACAGGGTGGTGTCCTGCCCAACATCCAGGCCGTCCTGCTGCCAAAGAAGACCGAGAAGAAGGCCTAAAGGAGGCCAGGCAATCGCAGCGCCGCGTGCTCCCCTGCACGCAACGCGCTTTGCCGGCTCGGCTCGGCCCACAACAATCGGCCCTTTTCAGGGCCACCACACACACCTACGTCCAAAGCAAAATTTCAGTCGTCCTCGCCGCACCTTGTTTTGTTTTAACTTTGCACTGTCACAGCACAGCCGCCGCCGGCGCACGTCCGCCATCTTGTCGTCCACACAGCCCGTGTGGCCCAACACACACACACACACACACACACATTTTGCACGGTCGCAGTCGCCTTCCAAACCGACAACGGCAGCAATAATGACCATTGTTAAAGGGAGGCGTGTCGACACACCGCCCTCCACTCCCGCGCGCAACGGCCGTCGACACGAACGAAACAGCTGATCCGGCCGCCTATGCCCACACGCCTTGCCTCGGAAACCCCAACGCCGCCGCAAACAAACACACAGAGACAAACCACGCAAGCAAATAATCACCGCCTCTCGCACAACAACACACAGCCCGCCATCTCCGTCGCGATCGATACAAAGACACACAATAACAAACACACAAACGAAGCAGCTCCACACACAGCCAGCCACATGACACGTTTCCTTTCCTTCTCCCCTCCCAGTCACATCACGTCGCTCAAACGGAAAGAAACAAACAAACAAACAAACAACACAGCGCACACACGCAGCAACAACACAGACTCTTTCGCACTTTTCAACTTCCGAACAGTGTGGTGGCCCTGAAAAGGGCCGTTTTCTAGTCTCTCCCACCCACAAGCACGGCCGCGGGAAGGCCAGCGCCCGCTGCGACGCAGCCTAACCGCCGAAACCGTACAGGGTGCGCCCCTGCCTCTTCAGGGCGTACACCACGTCCATGGCCGTCACAGTCTTGCGCTTGGCGTGCTCAGTGTACGTCACCGCGTCGCGGATCACGTTCTCCAGGAACACCTTCAGCACCCCGCGGGTCTCCTCGTAGATCAGACCAGAGATGCGCTTCACGCCGCCCCTGCGAGCCAGGCGGCGGATGGCGGGCTTCGTGATGCCCTGGATGTTGTCGCGCAACACCTTGCGGTGCCGCTTGGCGCCACCCTTGCCGAGCCCCTTTCCTCCCTTGCCGCGGCCTGTCATCCTTCCTTCCTCGGGCAAAGCAACAACGTGCACAAACAGCAGCTGCAGCGGCTGGCGAGTCGGCTACGGTCTGCGCCCAGCGCGCCCGCCGCCCCCCTATATAGACTCTGGCCCGCCCTCCCCCCACCACGCGCAACCGAGGGCATATAAGCGCAGCACGGAGGCGCGCGGGCCCGTTGTCAAGGCAGCACCGGACGCCGCGCCGCACCTAACCTCCACGCACGCCGCTCCGCTACCGCTACCGCCATGGCCCGCACAAAGCAAACGGCCCGCAAGTCCACCGGCGGAAAGGCGCCGCGCAAACAGCTCGCCACCAAGGTGGCGAGGAAGAGCGCGCCCGCCACCGGAGGCGTCAAGAAGCCCCACCGCTACAGGCCGGGCACCGTCGCCCTGCGAGAAATCAGGCGCTACCAGAAGAGCACAGAGCTGCTCATCCGCAAGCTGCCATTCCAGCGCCTAGTGCGCGAGATCGCCCAGGACTTCAAGACCGACCTGCGCTTCCAGAGCTCCGCAGTCATGGCCCTGCAGGAGGCCAGCGAGGCCTACCTCGTCGGCCTCTTCGAAGACACCAACCTGTGCGCAATCCACGCCAAGCGCGTCACCATCATGCCCAAGGACATCCAGCTCGCGCGCCGCATCCGCGGCGAGCGCGCCTAAACCGCGCCGCGGCACCGCACCGCACCGCACAAACAAAAACGGCCCTTTTCAGGGCCACTAACATCTCTCCGTCGCGAGCAAACTTTGTCGGTCGCCTGCCTCTCGCCCCGCAACCCAAAAACAAAAACCACCACTTCCCGTCCGTCCGCCACACCCGCTCACTCTGCCTGCCTGCTAGCAGCGCGCAACAATCACACATCATCCCTCCCCGGCGCTCAAAGCGCACAATGCCCAACGGCCGACGTCACACCGCACGGGTGGCTGGCCGGCCGCCGCTTTCGTTTCGAAAACAAAAAAACCCGCACTCCACTCCGACGGCCAACGGCCAGGCAGGCGCGCTCGCTCGCTCTACACGCCACCGAAATCCCCGCCGACTCCTTCCGCATCTCAACGTGCCCCCCGTTGCAAAACATAACACACACACACACAAAGGAACAAAACAAAACAAAGACCAGACACGACTCGACAAGACAGACATCCGAGAAGAACGAACGCAGGCAAGCCAACCAACGTATTCAAACAAAACAACGTGACAGAAAACCAACCGTCGGCCGCCGCCACAAACACGGCGACAATCAACCACGACAACAACAACAACAACAACAACACCGCTTACCGCTACCGCCGCCCACACCCGCCACCGACCCCCGCAATCCAACCACCACGGCACGCAAACAGCATCCCCACGGGCATACAGAAACGCCAGACAGACAGACACCCACACCAAACGCAACACGACAATCAAAACCTTCCCCGACGTGCTTTGATGGCCCTGAGAAGGGCCGTTTTGGGCCGCGCGTCTCTTGCGCGCCACTAGACGACGACGGGGGGTGGGGACGACGGAGTCAAGCGCCAAACCCTTCCATTCCCATCTCTTTCTCCTCTACTCTACTTCTTCTTCTTGGGCGAAGCCTTCGCCTTAGACGGCGTCGTCGCCTTCTTCGGGCGCGGCGCCTTCGGCTTCTTCGTCGGAACCTTGGCGGCCTTCTTCGCCTTCGACGGCGACTTGGCCTTGGCCGGCTTGGCCGCAGCCGCCTTCTTCGCACCCGCGGGAGCGGCCGACGCCGCAGACGCCTTCTTGGCGGCGCCCGCCTTCCGACCGGTCGCCGCCTTCACGCCACCAGCCTTCTTTGCGCCGGCCGCACGGGCGCCCTTCTTCTCCTTGCTGGCCGGAGCGGCGCGCTTCTTCTTGGCACCGCCAGCACGAGCCTTGCCGCCCTCGGCCGCCCCCCCGCCGCCGGCGCCGGCAAGCTTGAACGAGCCGGACGCGCCCTTCCCCTTCGTCTGCACCAGCTCGCCCGCCACGACGGCCGACTTGAGGTACTTCTTGATAAACGGCGCCAGCTTCTCCGCGTCCAGCTTGTAGTGCGCGGCTATGTACTTCTTGATCGCCTGCAGCGACGACCCGCCGCGCTCCTTCAGACTCTTGATGGCGGCCGTCACCATCTCAGAGGTGCGCGGGTGCGCAGGCTTGGCGCGCGGCTTCTTCGCAGACGACGCAGACTTGGCCTTCTTCGTAGTGCCGGTGGCGGCGGGTGCCGCAGCAGTCTCGTTCGTAGCCGCCTGATCTGCCATTTCGACGACGCGCCTAACACACAGCGAGAGCGAGCGGGACGGACGGCAGGCACGCAAGCACAGCACAGCAGCAGAGCAGAGAATCACAAGGCCCAGCCAGTGTCGCGGGCGGGCGCGGACGGCCGAGAGAGCGGCCGCCACTCTGCGCGCCGCCGCGCCGCGCCTCCCGCGCTTGCTACCAGTCGAGTTAGCGATGTCGAGCAGTGAGGACGTGCTACTCTGCGCTCGCGCGGCCGCCGCTTCGGCGACGGCTGCGCCCGCACCGGCCGGCCGCGGTCCGACGGGGCTTGCCCCGTCGGCCGCCCCGCCATCAGCCGGTGCGCCTATGACGGACCGACCTGCACCGAGGGGAAGCATTAGTACCCAAGGTGCAGAGCCGCTCATGGACGCCGACATGGACTTCCCTTCTGACTCTGAAGCAAGTAGCCTCGTGGATGCGCGTGAGCGCCACCACCAGCGGGAGGAGGGGGCGAGGGGTGCCATCCGCGATCGCTCCCCTGCTAGCCGTTCCTCCAGGGGGGACGCACAGGATGACGGATTTCGGCAGCCGCCGAAGAAGCGCCAGGCGCGGCGGCAACGACTTATCGTCGCTCGGGAGCTCCCTGTATCGAATGCGTTCGAGCCACTACCAGGCACTGGGGCCACTCTGGCCGACGCTGCTGCATCCCTCGCCGACCAACAACGGCAGCGTGATGACCGCCGACGCGCGTCTGCAGAGGCGCCACAGCAGCGTGCCGACCCTGACGCTGACATGGACGATGCCGCCCAACAGCCGCCACCGGCTCCGGCGAAGGTCCCGCCCATTGTGATTCGTTTCACGGACGACTACAAGAGATTTCGTGACTGGCTGCGGCAGCATTGCACGCAGCCCTTCCATGTCAAACAAATCGGCGAGGACTTGCTGAAACTCCACCTCTCGGCGACCGCTGACTACGTCGTCGTCATGGAGAAGCTGGGACGTGACGGCGTTCCCAATTACACGTTCCCGACTATCCGGCCACCAACGCTCAAGGCCCTGATGAAGAAAATCCCGAAGTCTCTCCACAACGATGACATCAAAGAAGAGCTCGAGTCCATGGGATTCGTCGCCACGCGCGTGGACTTTCACCGGATGCCGGGTACCAACCAACTTACCGGCCATAGGGTGGTCATCCTGCCTGACACGCCCACCCACCGCGAGATCTTCCAGGTCACTCGGTTCTACAACCTGTGTGTGACGGTCGAGAAGCTGCGGAAATCACGTGGCCCTGTCCAGTGTTTCCGCTGCCAGGGATTTGGACACGTCTCCAGGCTGTGCACCATGCCTCCCATGTGCGTGCGGTGTGGCGGCGGCCACGCCAGCAAGGAGTGCCCCCGCAAGCCTGAAGACCCGCCGATCTGTGGCCTGTGCGGCGGGGCCCACCCGGCGAATTACCGCTCCTGCGCAAAACATAAACAGGAAAGCCGCCGCCAGCGTGGTCTTCCGCCCACCCTGAAGTCTCCTCCGGCTGCGGAGCGACGCCGCCGCCGTCCGCCCCCGCCACGGATGGACAAGAGGACTTGGCCATCTCTGATGGAAAGACGCACCGCTCAACTTCGGGAGGGTATCAGCATGGCGGATGCCGTGCACCGCCCTCCTGCTTCAGCTGCATCCCTGCCTGCGGACGCCCATGGACCTGCGCCATCTTCCTCCTCCCCGCCGCCGGCTGTGGCTGCACAACCTACAGGGCCATCGGACCTCCAGACGCTGCTTGGGCTTCTCACCCAAGTTACGTCTATGCTGACGGAGGTCACCAAGCAGCTCGCGCAGCTGCCAGCACTCATCGCCTCCACCATCGACTCGGCGATCTGCAAGGCCGTCCAGGCTCCTCCGGATTCTTCTGTTGCGCCGCGCCATGGCTAGGGTTCCACGCCTGGCTGATCTCCGCATCGTCGCTTATAATGCGGACAATCTGACGCATGATCTGCGGGAGCTCCAGCACTTCCTTACTGACCACAACGTCGATATTTGCATGGTCAGTGAAACGTTCTTCAAACCCGACATCCGCAGCAATATCCCGAACTATTGCTGTTATCGCACGGACAGACCGACTTGGGGCGGCGGCACTGCTCTCTTTGTCAAGCGCTCCATCCGGCACTATGCTGTCCGACCGCCTGCCACGGAGTTCATCGAAGCGACGGCGGTCCTTGTAGAAACCCACGCCGGTCCGATCACGTTTATCGCCGTGTACAGGAGTCCGCGCCGAGTCTTGGATCTGGCAGATGCTAGAGCACTCCTCCGCCACCCTGGGAAGCTGTTCATTGCCGGCGATCTCAATTCCAAGCATGCCGCCTGGAATTCACTGCACTCTAACAACAGCGGCCGCCGACTCCTCCAGGCTCTCGAGGAAGCTAACGCCTATGCCTGCGGCCCTGAGGAGCCTACCTGCTACCCATCGTCTGGCAGGCCGGATGTGCTTGACATCGCCATTACCAAGAGCCTCCCGCACTTCCTCGACGCTGAGGTGATCCATGAGCTCAACTCCAATCATCTGCCTGTCCTCTTTCGTCTGAGCGTCGCCCCGGAACACACCCCGGGCCGCCTAAACTTGCGCCGGACTAACTGGCATCGCTTCCGTGACCACGTGGACCACGCCGTCACCGCCATGGTCGCCGACGGGACAGTCGCCGAAGACTCCATTGACCACCTCACAGACGCCATCCATGATGCGCTGCACGCCTCCACCCCGCCGCCGAGGCCTCCCACTCTTCGGACGCCTGATCTGCCGCCACACCTCCTCGCTATGATCCGCACTCGCAACAGGTTGAACCGGGAATGGCGGATCACTCGGGATGTTGCCTTGAAGAGGAGGATCAATCAGCTCCGCCGGGACATAAAGGCGGGGATCGCTGATCACCGCAACCTGCTCTGGGCGAGCAAACTTCGGTCGTTTACGCCGGATCCTTTGGGCTGGCACTCCCTCCGGCAGCTGACGAACCGCCGCTCCCGCATGCCGCCCCTCACGGTCGATGGCCGAACGGCGTACAGCCCCGCCGACAAAGCCAACCTGATAGCGGACGGGTTCGAACGGAATTTTCGTCCCCTGGAAGATCGGGTGGACCCCCAGCGTATCGACACCATCCATGGCGACGTCGCTGCCCTCCTTCGCTCCGACGATGTCGACGGTGACGACCAACTCCCCCGCATCACACCGGAGGAAGTCCTGGAAGGCGTCCGGCAACTCCCAGCGTCCAAAGCTCCTGGCCAGGATGACGTCACGGGCCGGGTCCTGAAACACCTCCCCTGGTCGGCGGTCGTCTACCTGGCGGCCTTCTTCAACTGGGTGCTCACATCTGCCGTCTACCCCCGGGCCTGGAAGCACTCCATTGTGGTCGCGGTGCCTAAACCGGGGAAAATCAGGACGTCGCCCTCCAGTTATCGCCCTATCAGTCTGCTGCCGCATGTCAGCAAATTGTTCGAGCGCCTCCTTCTCCGACGGCTCCGGCACATCCTTCACCGTCACGCCATCTTGCCGCCAGAGCAATTTGGCTTTCGGCCTGGGCACTCTACCGCTCAGCAGGTCCTTCGTGTCGTCGACTACATTACAACGGCCTTCAACCGGCGGGAGTTCTGTGGGGCTGTCTTTCTTGATGTACAGAAGGCCTTCGACAGCGTTTGGCACGAGGGTCTGCTCTGGAAACTTCACCACTACGGCTTCCCGGTCCACCTGGTGAAGCTTCTCGCCTCCTATCTCCGGGATCGCACCTTTTGTGTCAAGGTGGGTGACGCACTCTCCACGGTACGCCCCATTGCTGCGGGGGTTCCCCAGGGCTCTGTCCTAGGGCCCGTGCTCTACACCGTCTTCACGTCGGACCTTCCCACGGTGCCTCGTGTGGAGAAGGCCGTTTATGCGGACGACACGGTCATCTACTCTCGCAGCCGATGGACCGAGGTCTTAGTGCCCCGACTGCAGAGTGCCTGCACCGCGTTGGAAGACTGGGCTGCCAAATGGCGTATCGGATTTAACCCCGCCAAGACGCACGCCCTCGTTTTCACCTGGAAGAGGTCGATGCCCCGCCGCCAGCTGCGACTTTCCGATACTGACCTCCCTTGGCGAACGACGGTGAAATACCTTGGCGTTCTCATGGACAAGAAGCTCACTTGGAGGCTTCATATTGAAGACGTCCGCGCAAAGATCAACTGCCGCCTGGGTGCTCTTTACCCAGTGTTGAACGAGCATTCAGCTTTATCTGTCGCGAATGGGCTACTTCTTTTCCGGCTTTACCTTCGACCGATCTTCGATTACGCCTGTGAAGTCTGGGGCGGTGCGGCCCCCTCCTATCTTCATCGGCTGCAGACGCTACAGAACAAGATCCTGCGTAGAGTCTACCATGTTCCGGCGCGTTTCCCACATCGTTACCTCCATGACGCCGCCGACGAGCTGGAGGTCGTGCAGCGCCATCGCGTCGTCGCCCGTCGATTCTCTGATAAACTGGAGTCTTCCATCAACCCCCTCATCAGGCGACTGGGGGAACCACACCAACGGCGCGGGCCGCATAGGCGTCCCCTCGCACTGCTTGACGTTTAGGTCACCGGGGCCTCGCCCCCATCTGTTCATCTTTGGCACATAGAAGTTACCATCTACTGTCCCACAAACACATCTGATCAATACCAAAATCCAGAAGTCCAGAACCTACCGTCCTACTTGACCCCATGAAGAAGGAAATGCTAAGTAGTAAACCCTTCATTACATAGCTGCCTCGAGAAGCCAGCAGAATGTGGGCTGGAGGAGCGCTTGCTACCGCCCAACGTCCGACAGCCTGTGCGGAGCAGCCCCAAACCTGCGCCACAACCGCCCACGCCTTTCAAACCACCGAGGATGGGGCTACACACAGCCACACCACAGTCGCCAACCAGTCGCCACGGCAGCGCCGCAAACCACGGCCAAACTGCAGCTACCGCGCGCTACAGCCTGGGTCGGCCCGCCGAGAATCGCCGCCCCCGCCCAAATGCCGCCCCCACAGCCCCAGCCGACGACCCGCCACAATGGCCAAACCTTCGGCAAAACTCCCACACCGTCGCCGCGGCAGCCCGGCCAGCGCGGCCGGCGCCACAGCCACACAAGCCGAGGCGTGCGGCGATGACGGCCGTGCAAACGCGCCTCCGCCGCCCCATCGCCTTCCGTCGCCCTCCCGCCGTTTCCCGATCGGCCCGCAGCCGTCGGGCCACATCGCGCGCCGTCCTCCTCCTCTCGCCCGCCAACATTCACAGCCGTTTCTCAACAATTGCCCGCCGCAAACGGACGCCGCCTGCGCAACAGGCGCCGCCGCCCCTCGCCGCTTCCGACCCAACCCCTCGACCGAGGCAAACCGCAATCCCAATCTACAGACCAACCCAATCTGCCGTCAAGCACACACGACAGCCGACCTTACACGTTACACGTTACGCGTTACACATTACGTTTACACGTCTACGTTAGGTTAGGTTAGGTGGACGTGGGTTAGGTTAAGGGGACTTGGGTTAGGTTAAGCGTCAAACTTAGGTTAAGCATTCAAACACGTCAGGCGTCAGAGGTTAGGTTAGGTTAGGTTAGGTTAGGTTACACGTTAGGTTAAGGGGTCAGTGCTAGGTTAAGAAGCGTCAAACGTAGGTTAAAAAAGCGTTCAAACGTGAGGCGTGAGCCGGACAGCTTACCTTACGTAGACGTTAGGGGCTCACAGGCTGAGCTCACCTCGCCACACCACAGGTTAGGTTCGGTTCGGTTCGGTTCGCTCGGCTCAGCGTAAAGCGCCGAGGTCAGGGTTACGTTCGTTCACCTTCGGGCGCCACACTTTCGGTTGAAAGGTCGCGACGGGACGACGTCGGCAGGCACGCCGCAAACGAACAAAAACGTACAGACGACGTCGGAAACCGCCGACAGACGGGGGAGCAGCACGACCACGACCAGACACCGAGCGCGAACGAGACACACGCGAACCACCCCCACCGGCCAAAGGGCACCACACAACAACCCAGAGCACCACGTGTCGACACCAGAGCAACCCGCCGCTCACGCGACATGGCTGGCACCGAAGGGCAACCGCCCGCAACTGCGCTTTCCGCGCCGGCCCGGATGCACGTCGTGCTACAACAACACCACTACCGTACACAGCCGCTGTTCACAACATCACTATCAATGGCGCGCCCGCGGCTCGCCGCCGTCGCAGTCGCAGCCCCAACGCCAGCACTTTTGCACCACCATTCACACGCACCGCAACACAGCTCGCCGACACAGCCGAACAAAACAAACACCACACAACAACAGCAACAACGCCGCCGCCTCTACTTGTGCCGGCGACCCACCCCGCCGATGGCGCACCTTTCGCCAGCCGGCAATCGACACACACGCACCCACCCACCGGGGCCCAGTGCAAAAAAAAAAAAAAAAAAAACACACACAAAAACAAAAAAACCAAACAACACAAACGACACGGGAAGCGCACACCGCCAACCAGTCGTCGTCTCAAAATAACAAACACAAACAAAATAAACTAACAACTAGGGCAACACAAAACAAAAACGCCTCGCACGAACCGCCCACAAAAAGGACAAGCACACGCACAGCCTCTGCTGACGACCACGACGCAGCGGCACGCTGCTCCTGTCCCGCGCCCCGCGCCCCACTCGATTCACAACTCACGCGACACCGTCAACGACGGGCTCGCTTCCCGCAACCTACCACCTTTCCGCCACGACGCACAGCCCCAGCCCCAGCCCCACCCGACGACGCCCGTGGCAACGACTGCACTTTCACCACCGCCTCCCCCTTCCCCCCCAAAACACACACACACACACACACACACACACACACAGCCAGCCAAAAACGCACTCGCGACCCACACATGCACGTGCATCGGCACACGCCAACCAGTCAACGTCGACAACCACACGCAAGGCTCGAAACGAAACCGGCGTCCTTCCACGTTGCCATCAAGCTACGCGACACAAGACACAAGGAACCAACACAACAGCCGGCCCCACTAATTCCCACTCTCACGCCGCAAAAAGCACACCGAAACCGCCAAACGCACGCACATTCCCCTTCGCACTGACACCACCGACCGGCTCGCTACCACACACCTCTCGGCAGCCGTTTCACGCCAATTCGCCACACCGCCCACACAGTCGACAAGCGCCCGCCCTGTACGGCACACGCAACGACGCAGCGCAGCAAAGGGCGCCCGCAACACATACCTCTCCGCCGCCCGACGCGCCAACCGCCACACCACACCGCCAGCCACTCGCAAATTGTGCACTGCCACCAGCCACACGTCCAACACGCCGCGCCGCCTCCGGCCACCCGCCAGGGGGCGCTCACGTCCGCGACAACAGCGCGGCCCGCCGGGCCGGGCCGGGCCGAACCGAACCGAGCCGCCGCTGCTCTGCACTCGGCACGGCCACACCCTGCTGCAGACCGGGCTCGTCCCTCTGTACGCGTCTGCCTGCGCATCAACACAACACGACCTTTTTTTTTTTTTTTTTTTTTTTTTTTCTCTCTCTCTACCGCCATCCCTCCTTCTCGCGTTTTACTCGTTGTTGCAGCAGCGGCGCACACCTACACATCCACAGCCCCAGCCGAGCCGGCCTCACCTCAGGGCCCGCCGCCAGCGTCTCCTCCTCGGGCACAGGTGCGGTGCTGTGGCCGCCCATCCAACCGCATTGCTGGCCGTCCAGCCACCAGGCGTTCCCACTGCCGCGAGCCACGCCGCGCACCGACCCTGCTGCAGAAAACGAAGCATAGCCAGAGACCGACCGATACACAAAGCAAGCCGTCGCCTCGCCTCTTGTCCTTCCTGCCTTCCTTCCGCCCCCGCCCTTCTCACACCACCGCCTCTCCACTTTCGCCCCCCCCCCCTCCTTTTTTTTTTTTGTTTTCTTCTTTCTTTCTTTCTTTCTTTCTTTCTTTCTTTGGCCCTCTCTCCTTCCCGCCATGGCGGTTACGGCACCGCCTGCAGCGGCAGATTTTTTGCGCCCACACGCCTACTCCTACCACCATTAACCTTGCCCTGCCCTGCCCATCAACGTCGCAGTCGAACCGACGCTTGCCAACACACTGCCCACGTTCCTTTCTCTTTTCGGCCTACGCCCATTACGCGCCGCCGCCACAGCACCTTCCCTTCCCACAACACACCGACGTCATCACACGCACCCAAAACAGGGGCCACGACCGTGTTCCTCGCCCACTCCCATCCCGCACGGTACGCACATTCCCAACTACTACCGCGCACCCTCCCTTTCCAATCTGTGTGTCTCTGTGTCTGTGTCCTGTCCGCGCGTGACGCCTCTCAACAT
This sequence comes from Schistocerca piceifrons, assembly GCF_021461385.2. Lineage (NCBI taxonomy): Eukaryota > Metazoa > Arthropoda > Insecta > Orthoptera > Acrididae > Schistocerca > Schistocerca piceifrons. The sequence goes on along the minus strand of NW_025726835.1, from coordinate 154,505 downwards.
CCGCCGTCCCCCGTCCCGTTTTCGCCCCCATGCCGTCGTCGCGCCGCCTCCGCCCCTGTCCGCCCCGCACCACACCATACACCGCTGCTTGTCCCGGCCGTTGCCACCAAAGGCGCCGACCGCAAACGCGCCACGCCGCAGCCCCCGTGCGTCTCGCGCTCGCTTGCATCTCCGTGCCGACGCTGCCTCTCTTCCCGCTCGCACTCGACCTCGACAACACAGTCTTTGGCTCCGCCACTGCGTGTTCCGGTGGTACGCACGCTGCAACACGTATGTATTCATTACCAGAGCGATGGCGAGGCATGACAGCATCTCTGTCTGACCAGAGAGTTCTTTATCGCTGCTAGTCGGCGCTTGGACCGCGCCAGACGACAGTAGTGGCACGCACCGGGTCGCCAGGAACAGTTGTTATATATATATTGTAGCGCGAGTCGGGAGAGGTAGTAGTCGGTCGACAGTAGTAGCGGGTGGACGGTTGTACTGAGCGGGCGTCGGCGGCGTGCTCTGCTCGTCTCGCGACTCTGGTCACGGTTCGGGACGATGTATAGTATATTGTGTTATAATCAAAAGGTGGTGTGACGCTGCATTGCGCAAATCTGATAACGTATGTTCATTGTACTTCTTTTGTTCAACAACAAAAGCCCCACTATTACTTTTTTTCTAAAGTAACTTTTGTCTCTTAACGAAAAACATTCACTTTTTAAAGACTACTTCCTATGGCATTTCCCTCCAAGGAGTGCAATTAATTACCAGCCAGCACTCATTCATTGCACACAGCTGTGTAAGGGGTATCTACAATTGAGGAGCGGATATAAATGCAATTTTTTGTTTTTTTTTTTTGTGTGTGTGTTGTAACCTCCCAGCAAAATTTAAAATAATGGACAATGTTATTTACGGATGCTAATGGACATTGCGCTAATTGTAACCTCGCCCACAATGAGAGGTATTGAAAATGGCAACAAAAATGTGAAATTCGCAATCTGACTCAAATATAAAGTCTTCACACAACATTTACAAAGGTCCGTTCAGTGACAAGAAACTTCAATTAAACCGAAATATCGGTCTTTGGCCCTGTGCAAAACAATCAGAATTAAAGTCTTACCTCCGAATAAATGGATGTCACATTTCTGCTCTGGTTGTTGCGCAGCGCTTGGAGGAACTGCATTGCAAATAATAATATTCTCTTTTTTTGTGATTTTAGTGACATTTTTCTTCAAAGAAGTGGAATGAAATGTGAAGTGCAACGAACTCTTTAGTTCAATAAAAAATTTAATGTTTGAAAAATGCTTTTGAAATAAAAATTATTATTGGGGAACTTGTTGGAGAATAATTACAATAAATACAATTTTTCATTATCTAATGATTATATTAATTAACAGTATACCTTATTCACCATCTTGACCAGTGTTGCCGACCGCCTACATCACACAACCGCACTCGGCTGCTACTACTGACCGACCGCTCTGCATGACGACTATTAGCGTACTGCACGCGACGACTACTGACAGAGTACAGCCCTCAACTACACAGAGCTACGGACTCGCAACGACTACTGACAGACTGACTGACTGACTGACTGAGAACCGCTCGCAACACTCGCGCAGTCCAGCGCAAACTCTCTGGTCACAGATGCTACAATGTCTCGCCATCGCTACTATGTTACATACGTGTTTCAGTGTCTTTTTCATTGGGGTAACGATCTTTGGCTCTTTTTATTTCTGAATACAGGGCCAAAGGTCAACGCTGCTGCCCTTATACAATTTATCAGGTTTCATTATGTCTGTTGCAATGTTACATACGGTTCACTCTTTCATTAATATTATCGTTGGGTTTGTTTTGTAGGGACGTTAACATTCTGGCACATTTTTATTATCATCGGACTCTCTGCTATTTGTGCAGGGAGGTTATACCTGGGTCCATTTCCATTTCCATTTACATTTTAATATTGATAGACTTTTTGTTTTCTTTTTTGTTTCTTGTTGTTTTTCCTTCTTTTTTTTTGTTGTTTTTTTTTTCTTTTTTTGTTTTGTTTTTCCCGCTCTCACCACCACCGCCGCATCACGCCTTCCGTTTTCTTGGTTTCTTTTCTGTTCTTCAACTGCTTCAACATCACCGCGCCCCATTTCCACACCACAGCCATCAGCCTCCAAGACGGGCGGGCGCAGTGTGCCGTTTCCGGCGCACAAGCACACCCGTACGGTACTCTCCTCGCCCCCACGCCACCAACAACACAGCGACCACGCGGCTTTCAGGCACGGCACGGCACGGCACGGCACCGGCGAAATGCGCCGCCCCCGCCCCTCCGCGCATCCGTCCGTCTCGCCACGTTCACTGACAGCCGCGTCTGCGGCTACACCACGACAACCACAACACAACACCGCTCCCCTCCCTGGCAACTCACATTGTTTTTCTCCTCCTCTTTTGCACAAACCACAACGCCGAGCACAGGCGCAAGCCACCCACACCGCGCCCCTCCCCGTCCCGTCTTTGGCCGCCGCTCCTCGTTTCCTCGTTTGCCCCCTCCCATCTCCCGAAATGCCATGCCAGCAGCGTTACGCATGCCCCTCCCCTGTCCACACAACACTACCGCCTAAACGAACAGCCTTTTCCGGGCCACATCCAGGGCACGCCCACCTCCAAACACTGCCAATTCACGGACGCACACACACACACACACACACACACACACTCACTTTCTCGACACCTTTCTGTACGGAGGGTGCGTCATCTCGACCGTGACAGAGTGACGGCAACTATCGACGATCCATTTCCCCCCACTGGTAAAACATGTCCACTAACACCTACATACATCATTCAAGTACACAGACAATAGCATACACACAATGGGAGGGCACACGAACATGGACGGCACGGCACTGTCATACACTCTTCCTCAGAACCATATCAACAAACGTTACGTACATCCGGGAAAGCGAAAGCGAAAGCGAACGCGAAAGCGAACGCGAAAGCGAAAGCGAAAGCAAAAGCAAAGGCAAAGCCCAATGCAGCCGTCAAAGGTAACGTTCACCACGGCAGACACTTGCAGCCGCGCCGCCGTTAAACGCATTTCAGTGCGGCTCCAATACGCCTCCGACACGGGAACGTTCCGTTGCTCTACGAATGCGTTTCTCCCCTTTTTCCCTTCCTCTCTCTTTTGCCCCCCCTCCTTGCACTCTTGCCTCATTCCTCACGTTCTGCCCAGACATTCGACCGATCAAAGTCAACCTTTCGTTACCGTTCTCAGCGCGACGGTGTACAACAGTATGACGGGTGTGCCCAAGACTTCGGTTCAGTTGCGTGACGCCGGTCTATCGCGCCGATCGACAGTTACTCAGGGGGCGACGGATCGGACCACGTCACCGACACACAAAACACTTTCAAACAAACAAATACATACCGGATGGACACAGACAAACACGTGTACAGACATTCGCCAAACAAACGACCGCCGCCGCCGCCGCCGTCGTCGTCTAGCGTGCATCTTGAATGACGACATCGGTGTGCGTGCGTCGTACGCAATCAGTCAGACACGGCTATCAAACATCAGAGTCGAATGGTACATCATCGTGCGTGTCGCCGTACACGTACAGTACAATACAACAACAATGCGTCTTAATGGCACGTTCATTTCAACGTCACTCACACACCTCCACGCTGCAGTTACGTCGCACCATTGTCAAACTCGGCGTACAGCAAAGGGAATAGTGGGCGGCAAAAAAGACCAAACAAAAACATTTCACATTTCACCCTCGCCATGTATGATGTGCAAAAAAACAAACCCGCAAACGGCCGTCGTTACGGTGACACAAAAGTCGCCGATCACACTGTCCCCCCTCGCAGACGGGTAACACACACACACACACACACACCAACAACACCAATGGGTCAAAAACCACGCCAACGAGGCGTGCCACCATTCCACGCCACGGCGACCAACCTCGTGGCCGTACCCCGCGCAACACGCTTTGACGCGCCCCCCCACCCACAATCAAAATGCACACATACATCACAGCCGTCCACACAAACAACAACAACAACAATTCCGCCCTTCCCGCAAAAGGCAAGTTGGTGGCCCTGAAAAGGGCCGTTTTGCCGCTCTCGCAACGGAGGAGCCTTCTCTCTCCATCCTTCCTTCCATTCCAGAGCCACCTCCTTACTTGGAGCTCGTGTACTTGGTCACCGCCTTCGTGCCCTCGCTCACGGCGTGCTTGGCCAGCTCGCCAGGCAGCAACAGCCGCACAGCGGTCTGGATCTCGCGGGACGTGATGGTCGAGCGCTTGTTGTAGTGCGCCAGGCGAGAAGCCTCGGCCGCAATGCGCTCGAAAATGTCGTTCACGAAGCTGTTCATGATGCTCATCGCCTTCGACGAGATGCCCGTGTCAGGGTGCACCTGCTTCAGCACCTTGTAGATGTAGATGGCATAGCTCTCCTTCCTCTTGCGCTTCTTCTTCTTGTCGCCCTTCGAAATGTTCTTCTGCGCCTTGCCAGCCTTCTTGGCGGCCTTCCCGCTAGTCTTGGGCGGCATCTCGAACCAACGTACGGCAGCAGCAACACCAGTAGCAAGCGCTCCGCTCTAGTCAGCGTCTCCCCACACAGTGGCACCCGCCGCCAGCCGCCGCCGCACCTTTACCAGCTCGCCCTGTTGCGGCCGCCGACCAATGGGGCGCGCGCGCAACCGGCCGCCGCACCCGAGCCCATAAAGCACCCCCACCCCGGCTGCGTCTTAGACACACCAGCCCCAATACACACCGCCAACAGATTCGACGCGGTGGGAGAATCTGCGCAAAATGCACCGCCAGAAGCAGATGACACTGAGGGAAACGAACAACACAAATCCCTCAGAATCCCGCCCATAGTCGTGCAATTCGAAAATGACTATAAAGCACTGTACGATGTCATCACGAACACGGTAGGGCAAGACAGATTCACCGCCAAAACAACTGGCGGTGACAAAGTTAAGATCACTCTTAGAAACGTCGACGACTACAAGGCAGTGAGGAAGGTGCTAGAGGAGCGGAAACTTCATTTCTACACCTTCCCACTAGCAGCGAGAAGGCCGATTAGACTGGTGTTCCGCGGTGTACCACATACCACCGACACTGCGGACATCAAACAGTTCCTTCAGGAGGAAGGTTTCGAGGTTAGTTCGGTGGTGTTGACGCGACCGAACCGACCCTGGCCCCTTCATACGGTCACCCTCCCAGACTCTGCCCAAAACCGAAAGATCTGGGAGGTCAAAAGGATACTGGCGCTAACGGTCACTCCCGAGAAGCTCAAAAAGAGATCGGGACCAGGCCGCTGCTATAACTGCCAGGCCCTAGGACACATCGCGCGAGACTGCACGATGCCAGTGGTGTGCGTCAGATGCACTGAACACCACACTTACGAGCAGTGCAAACTGCCAAGGGGGGAGGGAAAAGAAAAGTGCGCCAATTGCAGGGGAGCGCACCCAGCCAGCTACTTAGGATGTCCTGAGTACAGAGCTGCAAGGGACAGGCAGAGGGGCAAAGCTATCAATAAAACCCCGAATCACAATAGGAACATGCCAGCACCCAGGCCACCCCCCCCACCACCCCAGAGAAGAAACCAGGACACAGTAAGAACACAGGTCTTTGCATCTACCAAATATTCCCGTGCACTTACCGGTGACCCACCCGACCCGCCGAACCACCTACCACCACCACCACACACCAGTAAACAGGTTCCTCAAGCTGATGGAAGCCCTAGGGAAGTCAGTCCACCACGCCATCCACAAACCAGTCCGCGAGAAGCAGTCGAGTCTGCTGCAATCCAGCAACTCGCGTCGTCCATCCGACTGCTACAGGCACAGATGACCCAGCTAGTGGGCATTCTAGCAACATTGACGCAGCTCCCCGCCGACCTCAGATCGGCAGCACAGCAGTCGCCTGTAGCAGCGACAGCCACAGGAAAAATTGTCCCCCACCATGGATAGGAGACCTAATATACAAGGTCTCAAAATATGCGCGTTTAACGCAGACAACCTTACTCGCCAACCCACGGAGTTTAGAGAGTTCATACAGGAAGAAAAAGTTGACATATGCCTAGTGGGAGAAACATTCCTCAAACCAGGACTAAGAGTTTCTGTACCAAACTACATTTGTTACAGAAACGACCGACCCACTCACGGAGGCGGGGTAGCGGTATATGTCAAAAAAGGTATCAGACACCATCAAATATACCCCCCCAATACAGCAGAAATAGAAACAGCGGCAATCGAAGTGGCTACAGTAACTGGCCCCCTAACAGTCGTTGCAGTGTATCGCCCCCCTTCCCAAAGACTAGAAGAGGACGACATAGCTGCACTAAGTCGCATTAGAGGCAAACTACTAATAGCAGGGGACCTAAATGCCAAGCACGCGGACTGGAACTCGAGACGCCGAAATCAAGCTGGTCAACAACTGCAACGACTCGCGCGCACACACCAGTTACAAATATGGGGCCCAGAGGAACCGACACATTTCCCAAAGAACGGAGGAAGACCGGACGTCCTCGACATAGCCATCACAAAGAATCTGGTGGGCTTTGTATCCGCGACATCGGTAAACAGAATGTCGTCGGACCACAATCCCGTGATTTTCGAGGTCGACATGGGAGAATGGCTCTCTATCCCACAACGGCATGCGACATACAAGCGCATCAATAAGGAGCAATTCAGCAATGCAGTAGCAGCTGAACTTGCCCAGACCCCGCCTCCAACTGCAGAGACAGCAGAACAGGCACTAGACGACCTCACAAGAGCGATCCTACAAGCTGCTGAGGGAGCCACACCGCCTCCTGCGGGGCCCCCCCGCTCCAGGCAACTCCCCCCGCACTTGCTTGCGCAAATACGGCACAAAAACAGGATCGCCAAAGAGTGGAAGCACCAGAAATAGGGATACACGGAGGCTACTCAATAGGCTACAGAGAGAGCTGAAAGCCGATCTCAATGAGTACCGCAACCAACAATGGTCGGCAAGGCTCTCAGCTCTCAAACTAGACGACAATAGTTTATGGCAAGCCACCAAACAGTACACAAAAAGACGCGCAAAAATGCCACCACTCCATGGCGAACGCGGACTGCAGTTCAGCCCCATTGACAAAGCTAACGCACTAGCCGACGTGTTCGAAAAACAGTTCAGACCAGCAGAAGTACAGGACAGAGAACACGTCGCAACAGTCCGCAGAGAACTGGCCGTGTTCCTGGAAGCAGACGACGAAGATGACTACACGCCACTCTTCAGTACTGAAGACGTGGCGCGCTGCATCAAGTCCCTGCCCACCAGGAAAACCCCGGGTCACGACCAGGTCACAAATGAATTGCTGAAACTCCTCCCGCCCCTGGCAATCACCCACCTGACCGATATTGTTAATGAACTGACGCGATCACAAAAATTCCCGGCGCAGTGGAAGCATGCAGAAGTCATTGCGATCGCGAAACCAGGAAAAGACCCGGTGTTCCCGCAACATTACAGACCAATTAGTCTACTGCCTACCCTCAGTAAACTTTACGAGCGCCTCCTACTAACCCCCATACAGGACTATATCACAAGAGAGCAGATCCTGCCGAAATTCCAGTTCGGATTTAGGCAAAGACACTCCGCCCCACAGCAAATCATGAGGGTGGTTGAAGCAGCCACGGACAGCTTCAACCGAAAGGGCTACTGCGGGCTTGTCTTATTAGACGTAGCAAAAGCCTTTGACTCAGTCTGGCACACTGGGATACTACACAAGATGTACACCCTAGGCTTCCCCGGAAAGATAGTCAAAATCGTTAAAAACTATCTCTCCGGTAGGACTTTCTCAGTCAAGATCGATGGATCCCTGTCGACCAGGAGAAGAATCAGTGCAGGCGTGCCCCAGGGCTCAGTCCTGGGACCCGTCCTCTACAGTGTCTACACTGCTGACATCCCTACGACTCAGCATGTAAACACTGCACAGTACGCAGACGACACTGCATTCTTCTCCTGCTCGACAAACAGGAACCTGGTTACAAGGCGTCTGCAAACCGCCCTAAACAGGACGGAAAACTGGGCAAAGCAGTGGCGCATCTCAATTAACTCTGAGAAAACACAAGCCATGCTGCTCACCAGACGCTACGGGAAACGCCGACCCCCAAGAAGACCATACCAACTGCTGAGATTGCAGGGGCAGAATTTGCCATGGAGAAATTCTGCGAAGTACCTCGGTGTCACACTTGACAGACGCCTGACATGGAAGTGCCACATAGAGGAGCTTCGCAGAAAGGCTCACGCCAGGATGCAGATTCTGTACCCTGTCTTGAACAGCACCAGTTCCCTCGACCCCGCAACAGGAGTAGCGATCTATCGAAGTCTAATTCGACCGATACTGGAATATGCGTGCCCTGTATGGGGCTACGCAGCCAGATCGACGATAGATCGCTTACAAAAGACTCAAAACAGAGCGTTAAGACGAGCCCTACACGTCCCCACGCGCTTCCCCACGGCAGATTTGCACGAAGCCGCAGACATAGAGCCAATCACCACAAGATTCCGCGCCCTGGCAGAAGTGTTCTACGCCACGGCGCGGAAGTCAGAAAACGAATTAATCAACACCCTTGGGCAATACGAACCCCATAGGCAGAGATATAACAGACCCAAGTCGCTACTCCTGCAGTAGCAGAAAAAGAACAACTAAAGAAAACTCTCAACGAACAGCAACCAACAAAAGCAAAGAAACAAAAACAACACAAAAGAAAAGAGGAGGAAATGTCCTAATGTGACAACAACCTCCACCAGCACACCCTCTAAAGGTAGAGGAATAAAAGAGAGAAGCAGAGAGCTGCGCCGGCGCGCACTCCGCTGCTCGACTCGCTGCCGCTCGCACCGGTCGTTTTCGTTTCCGTTTCGTGTGCACCGTCGCTAGCCCATCGCCATGTCCGGACGCGGAAAGGGAGGCAAAGTCAAGGGCAAGTCAAAGTCCCGCTCAAGCAGGGCTGGGCTCCAGTTCCCGGTCGGCAGAATCCACCGCCTCCTGCGCAAGGGAAACTACGCAGAGCGCGTCGGCGCCGGGGCGCCCGTCTACCTCGCCGCCGTCATGGAGTACCTCGCGGCTGAGGTGCTCGAGCTGGCCGGAAACGCGGCCCGCGACAACAAGAAGACGCGCATCATCCCGCGCCACCTGCAGCTTGCCATCCGCAACGACGAGGAGCTCAACAAGCTCCTGTCGGGCGTCACCATCGCACAGGGTGGTGTCCTGCCCAACATCCAGGCCGTCCTGCTGCCAAAGAAGACCGAGAAGAAGGCCTAAAGGAGGCCAGGCAATCGCAGCGCCGCGTGCTCCCCTGCACGCAACGCGCTTTGCCGGCTCGGCTCGGCCCACAACAATCGGCCCTTTTCAGGGCCACCACACACACCTACGTCCAAAGCAAAATTTCAGTCGTCCTCGCCGCACCTTGTTTTGTTTTAACTTTGCACTGTCACAGCACAGCCGCCGCCGGCGCACGTCCGCCATCTTGTCGTCCACACAGCCCGTGTGGCCCAACACACACACACACACACACACACATTTTGCACGGTCGCAGTCGCCTTCCAAACCGACAACGGCAGCAATAATGACCATTGTTAAAGGGAGGCGTGTCGACACACCGCCCTCCACTCCCGCGCGCAACGGCCGTCGACACGAACGAAACAGCTGATCCGGCCGCCTATGCCCACACGCCTTGCCTCGGAAACCCCAACGCCGCCGCAAACAAACACACAGAGACAAACCACGCAAGCAAATAATCACCGCCTCTCGCACAACAACACACAGCCCGCCATCTCCGTCGCGATCGATACAAAGACACACAATAACAAACACACAAACGAAGCAGCTCCACACACAGCCAGCCACATGACACGTTTCCTTTCCTTCTCCCCTCCCAGTCACATCACGTCGCTCAAACGGAAAGAAACAAACAAACAAACAAACAACACAGCGCACACACGCAGCAACAACACAGACTCTTTCGCACTTTTCAACTTCCGAACAGTGTGGTGGCCCTGAAAAGGGCCGTTTTCTAGTCTCTCCCACCCACAAGCACGGCCGCGGGAAGGCCAGCGCCCGCTGCGACGCAGCCTAACCGCCGAAACCGTACAGGGTGCGCCCCTGCCTCTTCAGGGCGTACACCACGTCCATGGCCGTCACAGTCTTGCGCTTGGCGTGCTCAGTGTACGTCACCGCGTCGCGGATCACGTTCTCCAGGAACACCTTCAGCACCCCGCGGGTCTCCTCGTAGATCAGACCAGAGATGCGCTTCACGCCGCCCCTGCGAGCCAGGCGGCGGATGGCGGGCTTCGTGATGCCCTGGATGTTGTCGCGCAACACCTTGCGGTGCCGCTTGGCGCCACCCTTGCCGAGCCCCTTTCCTCCCTTGCCGCGGCCTGTCATCCTTCCTTCCTCGGGCAAAGCAACAACGTGCACAAACAGCAGCTGCAGCGGCTGGCGAGTCGGCTACGGTCTGCGCCCAGCGCGCCCGCCGCCCCCCTATATAGACTCTGGCCCGCCCTCCCCCCACCACGCGCAACCGAGGGCATATAAGCGCAGCACGGAGGCGCGCGGGCCCGTTGTCAAGGCAGCACCGGACGCCGCGCCGCACCTAACCTCCACGCACGCCGCTCCGCTACCGCTACCGCCATGGCCCGCACAAAGCAAACGGCCCGCAAGTCCACCGGCGGAAAGGCGCCGCGCAAACAGCTCGCCACCAAGGCGGCGAGGAAGAGCGCGCCCGCCACCGGAGGCGTCAAGAAGCCCCACCGCTACAGGCCGGGCACCGTCGCCCTGCGAGAAATCAGGCGCTACCAGAAGAGCACAGAGCTGCTCATCCGCAAGCTGCCATTCCAGCGCCTAGTGCGCGAGATCGCCCAGGACTTCAAGACCGACCTGCGCTTCCAGAGCTCCGCAGTCATGGCCCTGCAGGAGGCCAGCGAGGCCTACCTCGTCGGCCTCTTCGAAGACACCAACCTGTGCGCAATCCACGCCAAGCGCGTCACCATCATGCCCAAGGACATCCAGCTCGCGCGCCGCATCCGCGGCGAGCGCGCCTAAACCGCGCCGCGGCACCGCACCGCACCGCACAAACAAAAACGGCCCTTTTCAGGGCCACTAACATCTCTCCGTCGCGAGCAAACTTTGTCGGTCGCCTGCCTCTCGCCCCGCAACCCAAAAACAAAAACCACCACTTCCCGTCCGTCCGCCACACCCGCTCACTCTGCCTGCCTGCTAGCAGCGCGCAACAATCACACATCATCCCTCCCCGGCGCTCAAAGCGCACAATGCCCAACGGCCGACGTCACACCGCACGGGTGGCTGGCCGGCCGCCGCTTTCGTTTCGAAAACAAAAAAACCCGCACTCCACTCCGACGGCCAACGGCCAGGCAGGCGCGCTCGCTCGCTCTACACGCCACCGAAATCCCCGCCGACTCCTTCCGCATCTCAACGTGCCCCCCGTTGCAAAACATAACACACACACACACAAAGGAACAAAACAAAACAAAGACCAGACACGACTCGACAAGACAGACATCCGAGAAGAACGAACGCAGGCAAGCCAACCAACGTATTCAAACAAAACAACGTGACAGAAAACCAACCGTCGGCCGCCGCCACAAACACGGCGACAATCAACCACGACAACAACAACAACAACAACAACAACAACACCGCTTACCGCTACCGCCGCCCACACCCGCCACCGACCCCCGCAATCCAACCACCACGGCACGCAAACAGCATCCCCACGGGCATACAGAAACGCCAGACAGACAGACACCCACACCAAACGCAACACGACAATCAAAACCTTCCCCGACGTGCTTTGATGGCCCTGAGAAGGGCCGTTTTGGGCCGCGCGTCTCTTGCGCGCCACTAGACGACGACGGGGGGTGGGGACGACGGAGTCAAGCGCCAAACCCTTCCATTCCCATCTCTTTCTCCTCTACTCTACTTCTTCTTCTTGGGCGAAGCCTTCGCCTTAGACGGCGTCGTCGCCTTCTTCGGGCGCGGCGCCTTCGGCTTCTTCGTCGGAACCTTGGCGGCCTTCTTCGCCTTCGACGGCGACTTGGCCTTGGCCGGCTTGGCCGCAGCCGCCTTCTTCGCACCCGCGGGAGCGGCCGACGCCGCAGACGCCTTCTTGGCGGCGCCCGCCTTCCGACCGGTCGCCGCCTTCACGCCACCAGCCTTCTTTGCGCCGGCCGCACGGGCGCCCTTCTTCTCCTTGCTGGCCGGAGCGGCGCGCTTCTTCTTGGCACCGCCAGCACGAGCCTTGCCGCCCTCGGCCGCCCCCCCGCCGCCGGCGCCGGCAAGCTTGAACGAGCCGGACGCGCCCTTCCCCTTCGTCTGCACCAGCTCGCCCGCCACGACGGCCGACTTGAGGTACTTCTTGATAAACGGCGCCAGCTTCTCCGCGTCCAGCTTGTAGTGCGCGGCTATGTACTTCTTGATCGCCTGCAGCGACGACCCGCCGCGCTCCTTCAGACTCTTGATGGCGGCCGTCACCATCTCAGAGGTGCGCGGGTGCGCAGGCTTGGCGCGCGGCTTCTTCGCAGACGACGCAGACTTGGCCTTCTTCGTAGTGCCGGTGGCGGCGGGTGCCGCAGCAGTCTCGTTCGTAGCCGCCTGATCTGCCATTTCGACGACGCGCCTAACACACAGCGAGAGCGAGCGGGACGGACGGCAGGCACGCAAGCACAGCACAGCAGCAGAGCAGAGAATCACAAGGCCCAGCCAGTGTCGCGGGCGGGCGCGGACGGCCGAGAGAGCGGCCGCCACTCTGCGCGCCGCCGCGCCGCGCCTCCCGCGCTTGCTACCGCCCAACGTCCGACAGCCTGTGCGGAGCAGCCCCAAACCTGCGCCACAACCGCCCGCGCCTTTCAAACCACCGAGGATGGGGCTACACACAGCCACACCACAGTCGCCAACCAGTCGCCACGGCAGCGCCGCAAACCACGGCCAAACTGCAGCTACCGCGCGCTACAGCCTGGGTCGGCCCGCCGAGAATCGCCGCCCCCGCCCAAATGCCGCCCCCACAGCCCCAGCCGACGACCCGCCACAATGGCCAAACCTTCGGCAAAACTCCCACACCGTCGCCGCGGCAGCCCGGCCAGCGCGGCCGGCGCCACAGCCACACAAGCCGAGGCGTGCGGCGATGACGGCCGTGCAAACGCGCCTCCGCCGCCCCATCGCCTTCCGTCGCCCTCCCGCCGTTTCCCGATCGGCCCGCAGCCGTCGGGCCACATCGCGCGCCGTCCTCCTCCTCTCGCCCGCCAACATTCACAGCCGTTTCTCAACAATTGCCCGCCGCAAACGGACGCCGCCTGCGCAACAGGCGCCGCCGCCCCTCGCCGCTTCCGACCCAACCCCTCGACCGAGGCAAACCGCAATCCCAATCTACAGACCAACCCAATCTGCCGTCAAGCACACACGACAGCCGACCTTACACGTTACACGTTACGCGTTACACATTACGTTTACACGTCTACGTTAGGTTAGGTTAGGTGGACGTGGGTTAGGTTAAGGGGACTTGGGTTAGGTTAAGCGTCAAACTTAGGTTAAGCATTCAAACACGTCAGGCGTCAGAGGTTAGGTTAGGTTAGGTTAGGTTAGGTTACACGTTAGGTTAAGGGGTCAGTGCTAGGTTAAGAAGCGTCAAACGTAGGTTAAAAAAGCGTTCAAACGTGAGGCGTGAGCCGGACAGCTTACCTTACGTAGACGTTAGGGGCTCACAGGCTGAGCTCACCTCTCCACACCACAGGTTAGGTTCGGTTCGGTTCGGTTCGCTCGGCTCAGCGTAAAGCGCCGAGGTCAGGGTTACGTTCGTTCACCTTCGGGCGCCACACTTTCGGTTGAAAGGTCGCGACGGGACGACGTCGGCAGGCACGCCGCAAACGAACAAAAACGTACAGACGACGTCGGAAACCGCCGACAGACGGGGGAGCAGCACGACCACGACCAGACACCGAGCGCGAACGAGACACACGCGAACCACCCCCACCGGCCAAAGGGCACCACACAACAACCCAGAGCACCACGTGTCGACACCAGAGCAACCCGCCGCTCACGCGACATGGCTGGCACCGAAGGGCAACCGCCCGCAACTGCGCTTTCCGCGCCGGCCCGGATGCACGTCGTGCTACAACAACACCACTACCGTACACAGCCGCTGTTCACAACATCACTATCAATGGCGCGCCCGCGGCTCGCCGCCGTCGCAGTCGCAGCCCCAACGCCAGCACTTTTGCACCACCATTCACACGCACCGCAACACAGCTCGCCGACACAGCCGAACAAAACAAACACCACACAACAACAGCAACAACGCCGCCGCCTCTACTTGTGCCGGCGACCCACCCCGCCGATGGCGCACCTTTCGCCAGCCGGCAATCGACACACACGCACCCACCCACCGGGGCCCAGTGCAAAAAAAAAAAAAAAAAAAAAACACACACAAAAACAAAAAAACCAAACAACACAAACGACACGGGAAGCGCACACCGCCAACCAGTCGTCGTCTCAAAATAACAAACACAAACAAAATAAACTAACAACTAGGGCAACACAAAACAAAAACGCCTCGCACGAACCGCCCACAAAAAGGACAAGCACACGCACAGCCTCTGCTGACGACCACGACGCAGCGGCACGCTGCTCCTGTCCCGCGCCCCGCGCCCCACTCGATTCACAACTCACGCGACACCGTCAACGACGGGCTCGCTTCCCGCAACCTACCACCTTTCCGCCACGACGCACAGCCCCAGCCCCAGCCCCACCCGACGACGCCCGTGGCAACGACTGCACTTTCACCACCGCCTCCCCCTTCCCCCCCAAAACACACACACACACACACACACACACACACACAGCCAGCCAAAAACGCACTCGCGACCCACACATGCACGTGCATCGGCACACGCCAACCAGTCAACGTCGACAACCACACGCAAGGCTCGAAACGAAACCGGCGTCCTTCCACGTTGCCATCAAGCTACGCGACACAAGACACAAGGAACCAACACAACAGCCGGCCCCACTAATTCCCACTCTCACGCCGCAAAAAGCACACCGAAACCGCCAAACGCACGCACATTCCCCTTCGCACTGACACCACCGACCGGCTCGCTACCACACACCTCTCGGCAGCCGTTTCACGCCAATTCGCCACACCGCCCACACAGTCGACAAGCGCCCGCCCTGTACGGCACACGCAACGACGCAGCGCAGCAAAGGGCGCCCGCAACACATACCTCTCCGCCGCCCGACGCGCCAACCGCCACACCACACCGCCAGCCACTCGCAAATTGTGCACTGCCACCAGCCACACGTCCAACACGCCGCGCCGCCTCCGGCCACCCGCCAGGGGGCGCTCACGTCCGCGACAACAGCGCGGCCCGCCGGGCCGGGCCGGGCCGAACCGAACCGAGCCGCCGCTGCTCTGCACTCGGCACGGCCACACCCTGCTGCAGACCGGGCTCGTCCCTCTGTACGCGTCTGCCTGCGCATCAACACAACACGACCTTTTTTTTTTTTTTTTTTTTTTTTTTTCTCTCTCTCTACCGCCATCCCTCCTTCTCGCGTTTTACTCGTTGTTGCAGCAGCGGCGCACACCTACACATCCACAGCCCCAGCCGAGCCGGCCTCACCTCAGGGCCCGCCGCCAGCGTCTCCTCCTCGGGCACAGGTGCGGTGCTGTGGCCGCCCATCCAACCGCATTGCTGGCCGTCCAGCCACCAGGCGTTCCCACTGCCGCGAGCCACGCCGCGCACCGACCCTGCTGCAGAAAACGAAGCATAGCCAGAGACCGACCGATACACAAAGCAAGCCGTCGCCTCGCCTCTTGTCCTTCCTGCCTTCCTTCCGCCCCCGCCCTTCTCACACCACCGCCTCTCCACTTTCGCCCCCCCCCCTCCTTTTTTTTTTTTTGTTTTCTTCTTTCTTTCTTTCTTTCTTTCTTTCTTTCTTTGGCCCTCTCTCCTTCCCGCCATGGCGGTTACGGCACCGCCTGCAGCGGCAGATTTTTTGCGCCCACACGCCTACTCCTACCACCATTAACCTTGCCCTGCCCTGCCCATCAACGTCGCAGTCGAACCGACGCTTGCCAACACACTGCCCACGTTCCTTTCTCTTTTCGGCCTACGCCCATTACGCGCCGCCGCCACAGCACCTTCCCTTCCCACAACACACCGACGTCATCACACGCACCCAAAACAGGGGCCACGACCGTGTTCCTCGCCCACTCCCATCCCGCACGGTACGCACATTCCCAACTACTACCGCGCACCCTCCCTTTCCAATCTGTGTGTCTCTGTGTCTGTGTCCTGTCCGCGCGTGACGCCTCTCAACATCCGCCGTCCCCCGTCCCGTTTTCGCCCCCATGCCGTCGTCGCGCCGCCTCCGCCCCTGTCCGCCCCGCACCACACCATACACCGCTGCTTGTCCCGGCCGTTGCCACCAAAGGCGCCGACCGCAAACGCGCCACGCCGCAGCCCCCGTGCGTCTCGCGCTCGCTTGCATCTCCGTGCCGACGCTGCCTCTCTTCCCGCTCGCACTCGACCTCGACAACACAGTCTTTGGCTCCGCCACTGCGTGTTCCGGTGGTACGCACGCTGCAACACGTATGTATTCATTACCAGAGCGATGGCGAGGCATGACAGCATCTCTGTCTGACCAGAGAGTTCTTTATCGCTGCTAGTCGGCGCTTGGACCGCGCCAGACGACAGTAGTGGCACGCACCGGGTCGCCAGGAACAGTTGTTATATATATATTGTAGCGCGAGTCGGGAGAGGTAGTAGTCGGTCGACAGTAGTAGCGGGTGGACGGTTGTACTGAGCGGGCGTCGGCGGCGTGCTCTGCTCGTCTCGCGACTCTGGTCACGGTTCGGGACGATGTATAGTATATTGTGTTATAATCAAAAGGTGGTGTGACGCTGCATTGCGCAAATCTGATAACGTATGTTCATTGTACTTCTTTTGTTCAACAACAAAAGCCCCACTATTACTTTTTTTCTAAAGTAACTTTTGTCTCTTAACGAAAAACATTCACTTTTTAAAGACTACTTCCTATGGCATTTCCCTCCAAGGAGTGCAATTAATTACCAGCCAGCACTCATTCATTGCACACAGCTGTGTAAGGGGTATCTACAATTGAGGAGCGGATATAAATGCAATTTTTTGTTTTTTTTTTTTGTGTGTGTGTTGTAACCTCCCAGCAAAATTTAAAATAATGGACAATGTTATTTACGGATGCTAATGGACATTGCGCTAATTGTAACCTCGCCCACAATGAGAGGTATTGAAAATGGCAACAAAAATGTGAAATTCGCAATCTGACTCAAATATAAAGTCTTCACACAACATTTACAAAGGTCCGTTCAGTGACAAGAAACTTCAATTAAACCGAAATATCGGTCTTTGGCCCTGTGCAAAACAATCAGAATTAAAGTCTTACCTCCGAATAAATGGATGTCACATTTCTGCTCTGGTTGTTGCGCAGCGCTTGGAGGAACTGCATTGCAAATAATAATATTCTCTTTTTTTGTGATTTTAGTGACATTTTTCTTCAAAGAAGTGGAATGAAATGTGAAGTGCAACGAACTCTTTAGTTCAATAAAAAATTTAATGTTTGAAAAATGCTTTTGAAATAAAAATTATTATTGGGGAACTTGTTGGAGAATAATTACAATAAATACAATTTTTCATTATCTAATGATTATATTAATTAACAGTATACCTTATTCACCATCTTGACCAGTGTTGCCGACCGCCTACATCACACAACCGCACTCGGCTGCTACTACTGACCGACCGCTCTGCATGACGACTATTAGCGTACTGCACGCGACGACTACTGACAGAGTACAGCCCTCAACTACACAGAGCTACGGACTCGCAACGACTACTGACAGACTGACTGACTGACTGACTGAGAACCGCTCGCAACACTCGCGCAGTCCAGCGCAAACTCTCTGGTCACAGATGCTACAATGTCTCGCCATCGCTACTATGTTACATACGTGTTTCAGTGTCTTTTTCATTGGGGTAACGATCTTTGGCTCTTTTTATTTCTGAATACAGGGCCAAAGGTCAACGCTGCTGCCCTTATACAATTTATCAGGTTTCATTATGTCTGTTGCAATGTTACATACGGTTCACTCTTTCATTAATATTATCGTTGGGTTTGTTTTGTAGGGACGTTAACATTCTGGCACATTTTTATTATCATCGGACTCTCTGCTATTTGTGCAGGGAGGTTATACCTGGGTCCATTTCCATTTCCATTTACATTTTAATATTGATAGACTTTTTGTTTTCTTTTTTGTTTCTTGTTGTTTTTCCTTCTTTTTTTTTGTTGTTTTTTTTTTCTTTTTTTGTTTTGTTTTTCCCGCTCTCACCACCACCGCCGCATCACGCCTTCCGTTTTCTTGGTTTCTTTTCTGTTCTTCAACTGCTTCAACATCACCGCGCCCCATTTCCACACCACAGCCATCAGCCTCCAAGACGGGCGGGCGCAGTGTGCCGTTTCCGGCGCACAAGCACACCCGTACGGTACTCTCCTCGCCCCCACGCCACCAACAACACAGCGACCACGCGGCTTTCAGGCACGGCACGGCACGGCACGGCACCGGCGAAATGCGCCGCCCCCGCCCCTCCGCGCATCCGTCCGTCTCGCCACGTTCACTGACAGCCGCGTCTGCGGCTACACCACGACAACCACAACACAACACCGCTCCCCTCCCTGGCAACTCACATTGTTTTTCTCCTCCTCTTTTGCACAAACCACAACGCCGAGCACAGGCGCAAGCCACCCACACCGCGCCCCTCCCCGTCCCGTCTTTGGCCGCCGCTCCTCGTTTCCTCGTTTGCCCCCTCCCATCTCCCGAAATGCCATGCCAGCAGCGTTACGCATGCCCCTCCCCTGTCCACACAACACTACCGCCTAAACGAACAGCCTTTTCCGGGCCACATCCAGGGCACGCCCACCTCCAAACACTGCCAATTCACGGACGCACACACACACACACACACACACACACACTCACTTTCTCGACACCTTTCTGTACGGAGGGTGCGTCATCTCGACCGTGACAGAGTGACGGCAACTATCGACGATCCATTTCCCCCCACTGGTAAAACATGTCCACTAACACCTACATACATCATTCAAGTACACAGACAATAGCATACACACAATGGGAGGGCACACGAACATGGACGGCACGGCACTGTCATACACTCTTCCTCAGAACCATATCAACAAACGTTACGTACATCCGGGAAAGCGAAAGCGAAAGCGAACGCGAAAGCGAACGCGAAAGCGAAAGCGAAAGCAAAAGCAAAGGCAAAGCCCAATGCAGCCGTCAAAGGTAACGTTCACCACGGCAGACACTTGCAGCCGCGCCGCCGTTAAACGCATTTCAGTGCGGCTCCAATACGCCTCCGACACGGGAACGTTCCGTTGCTCTACGAATGCGTTTCTCCCCTTTTTCCCTTCCTCTCTCTTTTGCCCCCCCTCCTTGCACTCTTGCCTCATTCCTCACGTTCTGCCCAGACATTCGACCGATCAAAGTCAACCTTTCGTTACCGTTCTCAGCGCGACGGTGTACAACAGTATGACGGGTGTGCCCAAGACTTCGGTTCAGTTGCGTGACGCCGGTCTATCGCGCCGATCGACAGTTACTCAGGGGGCGACGGATCGGACCACGTCACCGACACACAAAACACTTTCAAACAAACAAATACATACCGGATGGACACAGACAAACACGTGTACAGACATTCGCCAAACAAACGACCGCCGCCGCCGCCGCCGTCGTCGTCTAGCGTGCATCTTGAATGACGACATCGGTGTGCGTGCGTCGTACGCAATCAGTCAGACACGGCTATCAAACATCAGAGTCGAATGGTACATCATCGTGCGTGTCGCCGTACACGTACAGTACAATACAACAACAATGCGTCTTAATGGCACGTTCATTTCAACGTCACTCACACACCTCCACGCTGCAGTTACGTCGCACCATTGTCAAACTCGGCGTACAGCAAAGGGAATAGTGGGCGGCAAAAAAAACCAAACAAAAACATTTCACATTTCACCCTCGCCATGTATGATGTGCAAAAAAACAAACCCGCAAACGGCCGTCGTTACGGTGACACAAAAGTCGCCGATCACACTGTCCCCCCTCGCAGACGGGTAACACACACACACACACACACACCAACAACACCAATGGGTCAAAAACCACGCCAACGAGGCGTGCCACCATTCCACGCCACGGCGACCAACCTCGTGGCCGTACCCCGCGCAACACGCTTTGACGCGCCCCCCCACCCACAATCAAAATGCACACATACATCACAGCCGTCCACACAAACAACAACAACAACAATTCCGCCCTTCCCGCAAAAGGCAAGTTGGTGGCCCTGAAAAGGGCCGTTTTGCCGCTCTCGCAACGGAGGAGCCTTCTCTCTCCATCCTTCCTTCCATTCCAGAGCCACCTCCTTACTTGGAGCTCGTGTACTTGGTCACCGCCTTCGTGCCCTCGCTCACGGCGTGCTTGGCCAGCTCGCCAGGCAGCAACAGCCGCACAGCGGTCTGGATCTCGCGGGACGTGATGGTCGAGCGCTTGTTGTAGTGCGCCAGGCGAGAAGCCTCGGCCGCAATGCGCTCGAAAATGTCGTTCACGAAGCTGTTCATGATGCTCATCGCCTTCGACGAGATGCCCGTGTCAGGGTGCACCTGCTTCAGCACCTTGTAGATGTAGATGGCATAGCTCTCCTTCCTCTTGCGCTTCTTCTTCTTGTCGCCCTTCGAAATGTTCTTCTGCGCCTTGCCAGCCTTCTTGGCGGCCTTCCCGCTAGTCTTGGGCGGCATCTCGAACCAACGTACGGCAGCAGCAACACCAGTAGCAAGCGCTCCGCTCTAGTCAGCGTCTCCCCACACAGTGGCACCCGCCGCCAGCCGCCGCCGCACCTTTACCAGCTCGCCCTGTTGCGGCCGCCGACCAATGGGGCGCGCGCGCAACCGGCCGCCGCACCCGAGCCCATAAAGCACCCCCACCCCGGCTAAGTGCCACCACTGGTGCTTTGTAATCAGGCCATCACCTGGACCACGACTGCCACCTACCTCGGGGTCATTCTCGATCGCACCCTGACATGGAAGGCTCACGTCACCGCTGTACACCGGAAGACATCTCAGAGGGCTGGGGCATTGTACCCCATGCTCAACGAAACTTCCTCGCTCCCTGTCGCCAACGGACTGCATATCTATCGTACGTGCATTCGTCCGGTCATGGACTATGCCTGTGAAGTCTGGGGCAATGCTGCCCCCTCCCACATTCAGAGGCTCCAGCAACTACAAAACAAGCTCTTGCGCCGAGTTTACCATGTTCCGCGTGATTTCCCTCATCGCCCCCTCCATCAGGCGGCTGAGGAACCCCTCGTCCGGGAGAGATTTCAAGACGCAGCGCGCCGGTTTTATGATGCCACCCGCACTTCAGACAATCCCCTCGTCCGGAGGTTAGGACGACATAATGACCATCACGACCACTACAGGCGGCCCGTTGCCCTGATCGAATAATCAGGTCAGCCCAGAAGACTCACCACCACTTCTTCCTCTCAGCGATTTCCAGTTATCATACGCGCTGACCACCGCCAACCACACCCTGCAGCCTTGGTAGGAAATGCCTCTCGGTAAACCCTACATTCACGATAGCCTGGGATGTTCCACACCCAGTCCAGATGAAAGGAGGCCGCGCGCGCCGGCGCGCACTCCGCTGCTCGACTCGCTGCCGCTCGCACCGGTCGTTTTCGTTTCCGTTTCGTGTGCACCGTCGCTAGCCCATCGCCATGTCCGGACGCGGAAAGGGAGGCAAAGTCAAGGGCAAGTCAAAGTCCCGCTCAAGCAGGGCTGGGCTCCAGTTCCCGGTCGGCAGAATCCACCGCCTCCTGCGCAAGGGAAACTACGCAGAGCGCGTCGGCGCCGGGGCGCCCGTCTACCTCGCCGCCGTCATGGAGTACCTCGCGGCTGAGGTGCTCGAGCTGGCCGGAAACGCGGCCCGCGACAACAAGAAGACGCGCATCATCCCGCGCCACCTGCAGCTTGCCATCCGCAACGACGAGGAGCTCAACAAGCTCCTGTCGGGCGTCACCATCGCACAGGGTGGTGTCCTGCCCAACATCCAGGCCGTCCTGCTGCCAAAGAAGACCGAGAAGAAGGCCTAAAGGAGGCCAGGCAATCGCAGCGCCGCGTGCTCCCCTGCACGCAACGCGCTTTGCCGGCTCGGCTCGGCCCACAACAATCGGCCCTTTTCAGGGCCACCACACACACCTACGTCCAAAGCAAAATTTCAGTCGTCCTCGCCGCACCTTGTTTTGTTTTAACTTTGCACTGTCACAGCACAGCCGCCGCCGGCGCACGTCCGCCATCTTGTCGTCCACACAGCCCGTGTGGCCCAACACACACACACACACACACACACACACATTTTGCACGGTCGCAGTCGCCTTCCAAACCGACAACGGCAGCAATAATGACCATTGTTAAAGGGAGGCGTGTCGACACACCGCCCTCCACTCCCGCGCGCAACGGCCGTCGACACGAACGAAACAGCTGATCCGGCCGCCTATGCCCACACGCCTTGCCTCGGAAACCCCAACGCCGCCGCAAACAAACACACAGAGACAAACCACGCAAGCAAATAATCACCGCCTCTCGCACAACAACACACAGCCCGCCATCTCCGTCGCGATCGATACAAAGACACACAATAACAAACACACAAACGAAGCAGCTCCACACACAGCCAGCCACATGACACGTTTCCTTTCCTTCTCCCCTCCCAGTCACATCACGTCGCTCAAACGGAAAGAAACAAACAAACAAACAAACAACACAGCGCACACACGCAGCAACAACACAGACTCTTTCGCACTTTTCAACTTCCGAACAGTGTGGTGGCCCTGAAAAGGGCCGTTTTCTAGTCTCTCCCACCCACAAGCACGGCCGCGGGAAGGCCAGCGCCCGCTGCGACGCAGCCTAACCGCCGAAACCGTACAGGGTGCGCCCCTGCCTCTTCAGGGCGTACACCACGTCCATGGCCGTCACAGTCTTGCGCTTGGCGTGCTCAGTGTACGTCACCGCGTCGCGGATCACGTTCTCCAGGAACACCTTCAGCACCCCGCGGGTCTCCTCGTAGATCAGACCAGAGATGCGCTTCACGCCGCCCCTGCGAGCCAGGCGGCGGATGGCGGGCTTCGTGATGCCCTGGATGTTGTCGCGCAACACCTTGCGGTGCCGCTTGGCGCCACCCTTGCCGAGCCCCTTTCCTCCCTTGCCGCGGCCTGTCATCCTTCCTTCCTCGGGCAAAGCAACAACGTGCACAAACAGCAGCTGCAGCGGCTGGCGAGTCGGCTACGGTCTGCGCCCAGCGCGCCCGCCGCCCCCCTATATAGACTCTGGCCCGCCCTCCCCCCAGCACGCGCAACCGAGGGCATA
This sequence comes from Schistocerca piceifrons, assembly GCF_021461385.2. Lineage (NCBI taxonomy): Eukaryota > Metazoa > Arthropoda > Insecta > Orthoptera > Acrididae > Schistocerca > Schistocerca piceifrons. The sequence goes on along the minus strand of NW_025726835.1, from coordinate 131,021 downwards.
TAAGCGCAGCACGGAGGCGCGCGGGCCCGTTGTCAAGGCAGCACCGGACGCCGCGCCGCACCTAACCTCCACGCACGCCGCTCCGCTACCGCTACCGCCATGGCCCGCACAAAGCAAACGGCCCGCAAGTCCACCGGCGGAAAGGCGCCGCGCAAACAGCTCGCCACCAAGGCGGCGAGGAAGAGCGCGCCCGCCACCGGAGGCGTCAAGAAGCCCCACCGCTACAGGCCGGGCACCGTCGCCCTGCGAGAAATCAGGCGCTACCAGAAGAGCACAGAGCTGCTCATCCGCAAGCTGCCATTCCAGCGCCTAGTGCGCGAGATCGCCCAGGACTTCAAGACCGACCTGCGCTTCCAGAGCTCCGCAGTCATGGCCCTGCAGGAGGCCAGCGAGGCCTACCTCGTCGGCCTCTTCGAAGACACCAACCTGTGCGCAATCCACGCCAAGCGCGTCACCATCATGCCCAAGGACATCCAGCTCGCGCGCCGCATCCGCGGCGAGCGCGCCTAAACCGCGCCGCGGCACCGCACCGCACCGCACAAACAAAAACGGCCCTTTTCAGGGCCACTAACATCTCTCCGTCGCGAGCAAACTTTGTCGGTCGCCTGCCTCTCGCCCCGCAACCCAAAAACAAAAACCACCACTTCCCGTCCGTCCGCCACACCCGCTCACTCTGCCTGCCTGCTAGCAGCGCGCAACAATCACACATCATCCCTCCCCGGCGCTCAAAGCGCACAATGCCCAACGGCCGACGTCACACCGCACGGGTGGCTGGCCGGCCGCCGCTTTCGTTTCGAAAACAAAAAAACCCGCACTCCACTCCGACGGCCAACGGCCAGGCAGGCGCGCTCGCTCGCTCTACACGCCACCGAAATCCCCGCCGACTCCTTCCGCATCTCAACGTGCCCCCCGTTGCAAAACATAACACACACACACACAAAGGAACAAAACAAAACAAAGACCAGACACGACTCGACAAGACAGACATCCGAGAAGAACGAACGCAGGCAAGCCAACCAACGTATTCAAACAAAACAACGTGACAGAAAACCAACCGTCGGCCGCCGCCACAAACACGGCGACAATCAACCACGACAACAACAACAACAACAACAACAACAACACCGCTTACCGCTACCGCCGCCCACACCCGCCACCGACCCCCGCAATCCAACCACCACGGCACGCAAACAGCATCCCCACGGGCATACAGAAACGCCAGACAGACAGACACCCACACCAAACGCAACACGACAATCAAAACCTTCCCCGACGTGCTTTGATGGCCCTGAGAAGGGCCGTTTTGGGCCGCGCGTCTCTTGCGCGCCACTAGACGACGACGGGGGGTGGGGACGACGGAGTCAAGCGCCAAACCCTTCCATTCCCATCTCTTTCTCCTCTACTCTACTTCTTCTTCTTGGGCGAAGCCTTCGCCTTAGACGGCGTCGTCGCCTTCTTCGGGCGCGGCGCCTTCGGCTTCTTCGTCGGAACCTTGGCGGCCTTCTTCGCCTTCGACGGCGACTTGGCCTTGGCCGGCTTGGCCGCAGCCGCCTTCTTCGCACCCGCGGGAGCGGCCGACGCCGCAGACGCCTTCTTGGCGGCGCCCGCCTTCCGACCGGTCGCCGCCTTCACGCCACCAGCCTTCTTTGCGCCGGCCGCACGGGCGCCCTTCTTCTCCTTGCTGGCCGGAGCGGCGCGCTTCTTCTTGGCACCGCCAGCACGAGCCTTGCCGCCCTCGGCCGCCCCCCCGCCGCCGGCGCCGGCAAGCTTGAACGAGCCGGACGCGCCCTTCCCCTTCGTCTGCACCAGCTCGCCCGCCACGACGGCCGACTTGAGGTACTTCTTGATAAACGGCGCCAGCTTCTCCGCGTCCAGCTTGTAGTGCGCGGCTATGTACTTCTTGATCGCCTGCAGCGACGACCCGCCGCGCTCCTTCAGACTCTTGATGGCGGCCGTCACCATCTCAGAGGTGCGCGGGTGCGCAGGCTTGGCGCGCGGCTTCTTCGCAGACGACGCAGACTTGGCCTTCTTCGTAGTGCCGGTGGCGGCGGGTGCCGCAGCAGTCTCGTTCGTAGCCGCCTGATCTGCCATTTCGACGACGCGCCTAACACACAGCGAGAGCGAGCGGGACGGACGGCAGGCACGCAAGCACAGCACAGCAGCAGAGCAGAGAATCACAAGGCCCAGCCAGTGTCGCGGGCGGGCGCGGACGGCCGAGAGAGCGGCCGCCACTCTGCGCGCCGCCGCGCCGCGCCTCCCGCGCTTGCTACCGCCCAACGTCCGACAGCCTGTGCGGAGCAGCCCCAAACCTGCGCCACAACCGCCCGCGCCTTTCAAACCACCGAGGATGGGGCTACACACAGCCACACCACAGTCGCCAACCAGTCGCCACGGCAGCGCCGCAAACCACGGCCAAACTGCAGCTACCGCGCGCTACAGCCTGGGTCGGCCCGCCGAGAATCGCCGCCCCCGCCCAAATGCCGCCCCCACAGCCCCAGCCGACGACCCGCCACAATGGCCAAACCTTCGGCAAAACTCCCACACCGTCGCCGCGGCAGCCCGGCCAGCGCGGCCGGCGCCACAGCCACACAAGCCGAGGCGTGCGGCGATGACGGCCGTGCAAACGCGCCTCCGCCGCCCCATCGCCTTCCGTCGCCCTCCCGCCGTTTCCCGATCGGCCCGCAGCCGTCGGGCCACATCGCGCGCCGTCCTCCTCCTCTCGCCCGCCAACATTCACAGCCGTTTCTCAACAATTGCCCGCCGCAAACGGACGCCGCCTGCGCAACAGGCGCCGCCGCCCCTCGCCGCTTCCGACCCAACCCCTCGACCGAGGCAAACCGCAATCCCAATCTACAGACCAACCCAATCTGCCGTCAAGCACACACGACAGCCGACCTTACACGTTACACGTTACGCGTTACACATTACGTTTACACGTCTACGTTAGGTTAGGTTAGGTGGACGTGGGTTAGGTTAAGGGGACTTGGGTTAGGTTAAGCGTCAAACTTAGGTTAAGCATTCAAACACGTCAGGCGTCAGAGGTTAGGTTAGGTTAGGTTAGGTTAGGTTACACGTTAGGTTAAGGGGTCAGTGCTAGGTTAAGAAGCGTCAAACGTAGGTTAAAAAAGCGTTCAAACGTGAGGCGTGAGCCGGACAGCTTACCTTACGTAGACGTTAGGGGCTCACAGGCTGAGCTCACCTCGCCACACCACAGGTTAGGTTCGGTTCGGTTCGGTTCGCTCGGCTCAGCGTAAAGCGCCGAGGTCAGGGTTACGTTCGTTCACCTTCGGGCGCCACACTTTCGGTTGAAAGGTCGCGACGGGACGACGTCGGCAGGCACGCCGCAAACGAACAAAAACGTACAGACGACGTCGGAAACCGCCGACAGACGGGGGAGCAGCACGACCACGACCAGACACCGAGCGCGAACGAGACACACGCGAACCACCCCCACCGGCCAAAGGGCACCACACAACAACCCAGAGCACCACGTGTCGACACCAGAGCAACCCGCCGCTCACGCGACATGGCTGGCACCGAAGGGCAACCGCCCGCAACTGCGCTTTCCGCGCCGGCCCGGATGCACGTCGTGCTACAACAACACCACTACCGTACACAGCCGCTGTTCACAACATCACTATCAATGGCGCGCCCGCGGCTCGCCGCCGTCGCAGTCGCAGCCCCAACGCCAGCACTTTTGCACCACCATTCACACGCACCGCAACACAGCTCGCCGACACAGCCGAACAAAACAAACACCACACAACAACAGCAACAACGCCGCCGCCTCTACTTGTGCCGGCGACCCACCCCGCCGATGGCGCACCTTTCGCCAGCCGGCAATCGACACACACGCACCCACCCACCGGGGCCCAGTGCAAAAAAAAAAAAAAAAAAAAAACACACACAAAAACAAAAAAACCAAACAACACAAACGACACGGGAAGCGCACACCGCCAACCAGTCGTCGTCTCAAAATAACAAACACAAACAAAATAAACTAACAACTAGGGCAACACAAAACAAAAACGCCTCGCACGAACCGCCCACAAAAAGGACAAGCACACGCACAGCCTCTGCTGACGACCACGACGCAGCGGCACGCTGCTCCTGTCCCGCGCCCCGCGCCCCACTCGATTCACAACTCACGCGACACCGTCAACGACGGGCTCGCTTCCCGCAACCTACCACCTTTCCGCCACGACGCACAGCCCCAGCCCCAGCCCCACCCGACGACGCCCGTGGCAACGACTGCACTTTCACCACCGCCTCCCCCTTCCCCCCCAAAACACACACACACACACACACACACACACACACAGCCAGCCAAAAACGCACTCGCGACCCACACATGCACGTGCATCGGCACACGCCAACCAGTCAACGTCGACAACCACACGCAAGGCTCGAAACGAAACCGGCGTCCTTCCACGTTGCCATCAAGCTACGCGACACAAGACACAAGGAACCAACACAACAGCCGGCCCCACTAATTCCCACTCTCACGCCGCAAAAAGCACACCGAAACCGCCAAACGCACGCACATTCCCCTTCGCACTGACACCACCGACCGGCTCGCTACCACACACCTCTCGGCAGCCGTTTCACGCCAATTCGCCACACCGCCCACACAGTCGACAAGCGCCCGCCCTGTACGGCACACGCAACGACGCAGCGCAGCAAAGGGCGCCCGCAACACATACCTCTCCGCCGCCCGACGCGCCAACCGCCACACCACACCGCCAGCCACTCGCAAATTGTGCACTGCCACCAGCCACACGTCCAACACGCCGCGCCGCCTCCGGCCACCCGCCAGGGGGCGCTCACGTCCGCGACAACAGCGCGGCCCGCCGGGCCGGGCCGGGCCGAACCGAACCGAGCCGCCGCTGCTCTGCACTCGGCACGGCCACACCCTGCTGCAGACCGGGCTCGTCCCTCTGTACGCGTCTGCCTGCGCATCAACACAACACGACCTTTTTTTTTTTTTTTTTTTTTTTTTTTCTCTCTCTCTACCGCCATCCCTCCTTCTCGCGTTTTACTCGTTGTTGCAGCAGCGGCGCACACCTACACATCCACAGCCCCAGCCGAGCCGGCCTCACCTCAGGGCCCGCCGCCAGCGTCTCCTCCTCGGGCACAGGTGCGGTGCTGTGGCCGCCCATCCAACCGCATTGCTGGCCGTCCAGCCACCAGGCGTTCCCACTGCCGCGAGCCACGCCGCGCACCGACCCTGCTGCAGAAAACGAAGCATAGCCAGAGACCGACCGATACACAAAGCAAGCCGTCGCCTCGCCTCTTGTCCTTCCTGCCTTCCTTCCGCCCCCGCCCTTCTCACACCACCGCCTCTCCACTTTCGCCCCCCCCCCTCCTTTTTTTTTTTTTGTTTTCTTCTTTCTTTCTTTCTTTCTTTCTTTCTTTCTTTGGCCCTCTCTCCTTCCCGCCATGGCGGTTACGGCACCGCCTGCAGCGGCAGATTTTTTGCGCCCACACGCCTACTCCTACCACCATTAACCTTGCCCTGCCCTGCCCATCAACGTCGCAGTCGAACCGACGCTTGCCAACACACTGCCCACGTTCCTTTCTCTTTTCGGCCTACGCCCATTACGCGCCGCCGCCACAGCACCTTCCCTTCCCACAACACACCGACGTCATCACACGCACCCAAAACAGGGGCCACGACCGTGTTCCTCGCCCACTCCCATCCCGCACGGTACGCACATTCCCAACTACTACCGCGCACCCTCCCTTTCCAATCTGTGTGTCTCTGTGTCTGTGTCCTGTCCGCGCGTGACGCCTCTCAACATCCGCCGTCCCCCGTCCCGTTTTCGCCCCCATGCCGTCGTCGCGCCGCCTCCGCCCCTGTCCGCCCCGCACCACACCATACACCGCTGCTTGTCCCGGCCGTTGCCACCAAAGGCGCCGACCGCAAACGCGCCACGCCGCAGCCCCCGTGCGTCTCGCGCTCGCTTGCATCTCCGTGCCGACGCTGCCTCTCTTCCCGCTCGCACTCGACCTCGACAACACAGTCTTTGGCTCCGCCACTGCGTGTTCCGGTGGTACGCACGCTGCAACACGTATGTATTCATTACCAGAGCGATGGCGAGGCATGACAGCATCTCTGTCTGACCAGAGAGTTCTTTATCGCTGCTAGTCGGCGCTTGGACCGCGCCAGACGACAGTAGTGGCACGCACCGGGTCGCCAGGAACAGTTGTTATATATATATTGTAGCGCGAGTCGGGAGAGGTAGTAGTCGGTCGACAGTAGTAGCGGGTGGACGGTTGTACTGAGCGGGCGTCGGCGGCGTGCTCTGCTCGTCTCGCGACTCTGGTCACGGTTCGGGACGATGTATAGTATATTGTGTTATAATCAAAAGGTGGTGTGACGCTGCATTGCGCAAATCTGATAACGTATGTTCATTGTACTTCTTTTGTTCAACAACAAAAGCCCCACTATTACTTTTTTTCTAAAGTAACTTTTGTCTCTTAACGAAAAACATTCACTTTTTAAAGACTACTTCCTATGGCATTTCCCTCCAAGGAGTGCAATTAATTACCAGCCAGCACTCATTCATTGCACACAGCTGTGTAAGGGGTATCTACAATTGAGGAGCGGATATAAATGCAATTTTTTGTTTTTTTTTTTTTTGTGTGTGTGTTGTAACCTCCCAGCAAAATTTAAAATAATGGACAATGTTATTTACGGATGCTAATGGACATTGCGCTAATTGTAACCTCGCCCACAATGAGAGGTATTGAAAATGGCAACAAAAATGTGAAATTCGCAATCTGACTCAAATATAAAGTCTTCACACAACATTTACAAAGGTCCGTTCAGTGACAAGAAACTTCAATTAAACCGAAATATCGGTCTTTGGCCCTGTGCAAAACAATCAGAATTAAAGTCTTACCTCCGAATAAATGGATGTCACATTTCTGCTCTGGTTGTTGCGCAGCGCTTGGAGGAACTGCATTGCAAATAATAATATTCTCTTTTTTTGTGATTTTAGTGACATTTTTCTTCAAAGAAGTGGAATGAAATGTGAAGTGCAACGAACTCTTTAGTTCAATAAAAAATTTAATGTTTGAAAAATGCTTTTGAAATAAAAATTATTATTGGGGAACTTGTTGGAGAATAATTACAATAAATACAATTTTTCATTATCTAATGATTATATTAATTAACAGTATACCTTATTCACCATCTTGACCAGTGTTGCCGACCGCCTACATCACACAACCGCACTCGGCTGCTACTACTGACCGACCGCTCTGCATGACGACTATTAGCGTACTGCACGCGACGACTACTGACAGAGTACAGCCCTCAACTACACAGAGCTACGGACTCGCAACGACTACTGACAGACTGACTGACTGACTGACTGAGAACCGCTCGCAACACTCGCGCAGTCCAGCGCAAACTCTCTGGTCACAGATGCTACAATGTCTCGCCATCGCTACTATGTTACATACGTGTTTCAGTGTCTTTTTCATTGGGGTAACGATCTTTGGCTCTTTTTATTTCTGAATACAGGGCCAAAGGTCAACGCTGCTGCCCTTATACAATTTATCAGGTTTCATTATGTCTGTTGCAATGTTACATACGGTTCACTCTTTCATTAATATTATCGTTGGGTTTGTTTTGTAGGGACGTTAACATTCTGGCACATTTTTATTATCATCGGACTCTCTGCTATTTGTGCAGGGAGGTTATACCTGGGTCCATTTCCATTTCCATTTACATTTTAATATTGATAGACTTTTTGTTTTCTTTTTTGTTTCTTGTTGTTTTTCCTTCTTTTTTTTTGTTGTTTTTTTTTTCTTTTTTTGTTTTGTTTTTCCCGCTCTCACCACCACCGCCGCATCACGCCTTCCGTTTTCTTGGTTTCTTTTCTGTTCTTCAACTGCTTCAACATCACCGCGCCCCATTTCCACACCACAGCCATCAGCCTCCAAGACGGGCGGGCGCAGTGTGCCGTTTCCGGCGCACAAGCACACCCGTACGGTACTCTCCTCGCCCCCACGCCACCAACAACACAGCGACCACGCGGCTTTCAGGCACGGCACGGCACGGCACGGCACCGGCGAAATGCGCCGCCCCCGCCCCTCCGCGCATCCGTCCGTCTCGCCACGTTCACTGACAGCCGCGTCTGCGGCTACACCACGACAACCACAACACAACACCGCTCCCCTCCCTGGCAACTCACATTGTTTTTCTCCTCCTCTTTTGCACAAACCACAACGCCGAGCACAGGCGCAAGCCACCCACACCGCGCCCCTCCCCGTCCCGTCTTTGGCCGCCGCTCCTCGTTTCCTCGTTTGCCCCCTCCCATCTCCCGAAATGCCATGCCAGCAGCGTTACGCATGCCCCTCCCCTGTCCACACAACACTACCGCCTAAACGAACAGCCTTTTCCGGGCCACATCCAGGGCACGCCCACCTCCAAACACTGCCAATTCACGGACGCACACACACACACACACACACACACACACTCACTTTCTCGACACCTTTCTGTACGGAGGGTGCGTCATCTCGACCGTGACAGAGTGACGGCAACTATCGACGATCCATTTCCCCCCACTGGTAAAACATGTCCACTAACACCTACATACATCATTCAAGTACACAGACAATAGCATACACACAATGGGAGGGCACACGAACATGGACGGCACGGCACTGTCATACACTCTTCCTCAGAACCATATCAACAAACGTTACGTACATCCGGGAAAGCGAAAGCGAAAGCGAACGCGAAAGCGAACGCGAAAGCGAAAGCGAAAGCAAAAGCAAAGGCAAAGCCCAATGCAGCCGTCAAAGGTAACGTTCACCACGGCAGACACTTGCAGCCGCGCCGCCGTTAAACGCATTTCAGTGCGGCTCCAATACGCCTCCGACACGGGAACGTTCCGTTGCTCTACGAATGCGTTTCTCCCCTTTTTCCCTTCCTCTCTCTTTTGCCCCCCCTCCTTGCACTCTTGCCTCATTCCTCACGTTCTGCCCAGACATTCGACCGATCAAAGTCAACCTTTCGTTACCGTTCTCAGCGCGACGGTGTACAACAGTATGACGGGTGTGCCCAAGACTTCGGTTCAGTTGCGTGACGCCGGTCTATCGCGCCGATCGACAGTTACTCAGGGGGCGACGGATCGGACCACGTCACCGACACACAAAACACTTTCAAACAAACAAATACATACCGGATGGACACAGACAAACACGTGTACAGACATTCGCCAAACAAACGACCGCCGCCGCCGCCGCCGTCGTCGTCTAGCGTGCATCTTGAATGACGACATCGGTGTGCGTGCGTCGTACGCAATCAGTCAGACACGGCTATCAAACATCAGAGTCGAATGGTACATCATCGTGCGTGTCGCCGTACACGTACAGTACAATACAACAACAATGCGTCTTAATGGCACGTTCATTTCAACGTCACTCACACACCTCCACGCTGCAGTTACGTCGCACCATTGTCAAACTCGGCGTACAGCAAAGGGAATAGTGGGCGGCAAAAAAAACCAAACAAAAACATTTCACATTTCACCCTCGCCATGTATGATGTGCAAAAAAACAAACCCGCAAACGGCCGTCGTTACGGTGACACAAAAGTCGCCGATCACACTGTCCCCCCTCGCAGACGGGTAACACACACACACACACACACACCAACAACACCAATGGGTCAAAAACCACGCCAACGAGGCGTGCCACCATTCCACGCCACGGCGACCAACCTCGTGGCCGTACCCCGCGCAACACGCTTTGACGCGCCCCCCCACCCACAATCAAAATGCACACATACATCACAGCCGTCCACACAAACAACAACAACAACAATTCCGCCCTTCCCGCAAAAGGCAAGTTGGTGGCCCTGAAAAGGGCCGTTTTGCCGCTCTCGCAACGGAGGAGCCTTCTCTCTCCATCCTTCCTTCCATTCCAGAGCCACCTCCTTACTTGGAGCTCGTGTACTTGGTCACCGCCTTCGTGCCCTCGCTCACGGCGTGCTTGGCCAGCTCGCCAGGCAGCAACAGCCGCACAGCGGTCTGGATCTCGCGGGACGTGATGGTCGAGCGCTTGTTGTAGTGCGCCAGGCGAGAAGCCTCGGCCGCAATGCGCTCGAAAATGTCGTTCACGAAGCTGTTCATGATGCTCATCGCCTTCGACGAGATGCCCGTGTCAGGGTGCACCTGCTTCAGCACCTTGTAGATGTAGATGGCATAGCTCTCCTTCCTCTTGCGCTTCTTCTTCTTGTCGCCCTTCGAAATGTTCTTCTGCGCCTTGCCAGCCTTCTTGGCGGCCTTCCCGCTAGTCTTGGGCGGCATCTCGAACCAACGTACGGCAGCAGCAACACCAGTAGCAAGCGCTCCGCTCTAGTCAGCGTCTCCCCACACAGTGGCACCCGCCGCCAGCCGCCGCCGCACCTTTACCAGCTCGCCCTGTTGCGGCCGCCGACCAATGGGGCGCGCGCGCAACCGGCCGCCGCACCCGAGCCCATAAAGCACCCCCACCCCGGCTGCGCCTGCGCGCACTCCGCTGCTCGACTCGCTGCCGCTCGCACCGGTCGTTTTCGTTTCCGTTTCGTGTGCACCGTCGCTAGCCCATCGCCATGTCCGGACGCGGAAAGGGAGGCAAAGTCAAGGGCAAGTCAAAGTCCCGCTCAAGCAGGGCTGGGCTCCAGTTCCCGGTCGGCAGAATCCACCGCCTCCTGCGCAAGGGAAACTACGCAGAGCGCGTCGGCGCCGGGGCGCCCGTCTACCTCGCCGCCGTCATGGAGTACCTCGCGGCTGAGGTGCTCGAGCTGGCCGGAAACGCGGCCCGCGACAACAAGAAGACGCGCATCATCCCGCGCCACCTGCAGCTTGCCATCCGCAACGACGAGGAGCTCAACAAGCTCCTGTCGGGCGTCACCATCGCACAGGGTGGTGTCCTGCCCAACATCCAGGCCGTCCTGCTGCCAAAGAAGACCGAGAAGAAGGCCTAAAGGAGGCCAGGCAATCGCAGCGCCGCGTGCTCCCCTGCACGCAACGCGCTTTGCCGGCTCGGCTCGGCCCACAACAATCGGCCCTTTTCAGGGCCACCACACACACCTACGTCCAAAGCAAAATTTCAGTCGTCCTCGCCGCACCTTGTTTTGTTTTAACTTTGCACTGTCACAGCACAGCCGCCGCCGGCGCACGTCCGCCATCTTGTCGTCCACACAGCCCGTGTGGCCCAACACACACACACACACACACACACATTTTGCACGGTCGCAGTCGCCTTCCAAACCGACAACGGCAGCAATAATGACCATTGTTAAAGGGAGGCGTGTCGACACACCGCCCTCCACTCCCGCGCGCAACGGCCGTCGACACGAACGAAACAGCTGATCCGGCCGCCTATGCCCACACGCCTTGCCTCGGAAACCCCAACGCCGCCGCAAACAAACACACAGAGACAAACCACGCAAGCAAATAATCACCGCCTCTCGCACAACAACACACAGCCCGCCATCTCCGTCGCGATCGATACAAAGACACACAATAACAAACACACAAACGAAGCAGCTCCACACACAGCCAGCCACATGACACGTTTCCTTTCCTTCTCCCCTCCCAGTCACATCACGTCGCTCAAACGGAAAGAAACAAACAAACAAACAAACAACACAGCGCACACACGCAGCAACAACACAGACTCTTTCGCACTTTTCAACTTCCGAACAGTGTGGTGGCCCTGAAAAGGGCCGTTTTCTAGTCTCTCCCACCCACAAGCACGGCCGCGGGAAGGCCAGCGCCCGCTGCGACGCAGCCTAACCGCCGAAACCGTACAGGGTGCGCCCCTGCCTCTTCAGGGCGTACACCACGTCCATGGCCGTCACAGTCTTGCGCTTGGCGTGCTCAGTGTACGTCACCGCGTCGCGGATCACGTTCTCCAGGAACACCTTCAGCACCCCGCGGGTCTCCTCGTAGATCAGACCAGAGATGCGCTTCACGCCGCCCCTGCGAGCCAGGCGGCGGATGGCGGGCTTCGTGATGCCCTGGATGTTGTCGCGCAACACCTTGCGGTGCCGCTTGGCGCCACCCTTGCCGAGCCCCTTTCCTCCCTTGCCGCGGCCTGTCATCCTTCCTTCCTCGGGCAAAGCAACAACGTGCACAAACAGCAGCTGCAGCGGCTGGCGAGTCGGCTACGGTCTGCGCCCAGCGCGCCCGCCGCCCCCCTATATAGACTCTGGCCCGCCCTCCCCCCACCACGCGCAACCGAGGGCATATAAGCGCAGCACGGAGGCGCGCGGGCCCGTTGTCAAGGCAGCACCGGACGCCGCGCCGCACCTAACCTCCACGCACGCCGCTCCGCTACCGCTACCGCCATGGCCCGCACAAAGCAAACGGCCCGCAAGTCCACCGGCGGAAAGGCGCCGCGCAAACAGCTCGCCACCAAGGCGGCGAGGAAGAGCGCGCCCGCCACCGGAGGCGTCAAGAAGCCCCACCGCTACAGGCCGGGCACCGTCGCCCTGCGAGAAATCAGGCGCTACCAGAAGAGCACAGAGCTGCTCATCCGCAAGCTGCCATTCCAGCGCCTAGTGCGCGAGATCGCCCAGGACTTCAAGACCGACCTGCGCTTCCAGAGCTCCGCAGTCATGGCCCTGCAGGAGGCCAGCGAGGCCTACCTCGTCGGCCTCTTCGAAGACACCAACCTGTGCGCAATCCACGCCAAGCGCGTCACCATCATGCCCAAGGACATCCAGCTCGCGCGCCGCATCCGCGGCGAGCGCGCCTAAACCGCGCCGCGGCACCGCACCGCACCGCACAAACAAAAACGGCCCTTTTCAGGGCCACTAACATCTCTCCGTCGCGAGCAAACTTTGTCGGTCGCCTGCCTCTCGCCCCGCAACCCAAAAACAAAAACCACCACTTCCCGTCCGTCCGCCACACCCGCTCACTCTGCCTGCCTGCTAGCAGCGCGCAACAATCACACATCATCCCTCCCCGGCGCTCAAAGCGCACAATGCCCAACGGCCGACGTCACACCGCACGGGTGGCTGGCCGGCCGCCGCTTTCGTTTCGAAAACAAAAAAACCCGCACTCCACTCCGACGGCCAACGGCCAGGCAGGCGCGCTCGCTCGCTCTACACGCCACCGAAATCCCCGCCGACTCCTTCCGCATCTCAACGTGCCCCCCGTTGCAAAACATAACACACACACACACAAAGGAACAAAACAAAACAAAGACCAGACACGACTCGACAAGACAGACATCCGAGAAGAACGAACGCAGGCAAGCCAACCAACGTATTCAAACAAAACAACGTGACAGAAAACCAACCGTCGGCCGCCGCCACAAACACGGCGACAATCAACCACGACAACAACAACAACAACAACAACAACAACAACACCGCTTACCGCTACCGCCGCCCACACCCGCCACCGACCCCCGCAATCCAACCACCACGGCACGCAAACAGCATCCCCACGGGCATACAGAAACGCCAGACAGACAGACACCCACACCAAACGCAACACGACAATCAAAACCTTCCCCGACGTGCTTTGATGGCCCTGAGAAGGGCCGTTTTGGGCCGCGCGTCTCTTGCGCGCCACTAGACGACGACGGGGGGTGGGGACGACGGAGTCAAGCGCCAAACCCTTCCATTCCCATCTCTTTCTCCTCTACTCTACTTCTTCTTCTTGGGCGAAGCCTTCGCCTTAGACGGCGTCGTCGCCTTCTTCGGGCGCGGCGCCTTCGGCTTCTTCGTCGGAACCTTGGCGGCCTTCTTCGCCTTCGACGGCGACTTGGCCTTGGCCGGCTTGGCCGCAGCCGCCTTCTTCGCACCCGCGGGAGCGGCCGACGCCGCAGACGCCTTCTTGGCGGCGCCCGCCTTCCGACCGGTCGCCGCCTTCACGCCACCAGCCTTCTTTGCGCCGGCCGCACGGGCGCCCTTCTTCTCCTTGCTGGCCGGAGCGGCGCGCTTCTTCTTGGCACCGCCAGCACGAGCCTTGCCGCCCTCGGCCGCCCCCCCGCCGCCGGCGCCGGCAAGCTTGAACGAGCCGGACGCGCCCTTCCCCTTCGTCTGCACCAGCTCGCCCGCCACGACGGCCGACTTGAGGTACTTCTTGATAAACGGCGCCAGCTTCTCCGCGTCCAGCTTGTAGTGCGCGGCTATGTACTTCTTGATCGCCTGCAGCGACGACCCACCGCGCTCCTTCAGACTCTTGATGGCGGCCGTCACCATCTCAGAGGTGCGCGGGTGCGCAGGCTTGGCGCGCGGCTTCTTCGCAGACGACGCAGACTTGGCCTTCTTCGTAGTGCCGGTGGCGGCGGGTGCCGCAGCAGTCTCGTTCGTAGCCGCCTGATCTGCCATTTCGACGACGCGCCTAACACACAGCGAGAGCGAGCGGGACGGACGGCAGGCACGCAAGCACAGCACAGCAGCAGAGCAGAGAATCACAAGGCCCAGCCAGTGTCGCGGGCGGGCGCGGACGGCCGAGAGAGCGGCCGCCACTCTGCGCGCCGCCGCGCCGCGCCTCCCGCGCTTGCTACCGCCCAACGTCCGACAGCCTGTGCGGAGCAGCCCCAAACCTGCGCCACAACCGCCCGCGCCTTTCAAACCACCGAGGATGGGGCTACACACAGCCACACCACAGTCGCCAACCAGTCGCCACGGCAGCGCCGCAAACCACGGCCAAACTGCAGCTACCGCGCGCTACAGCCTGGGTCGGCCCGCCGAGAATCGCCGCCCCCGCCCAAATGCCGCCCCCACAGCCCCAGCCGACGACCCGCCACAATGGCCAAACCTTCGGCAAAACTCCCACACCGTCGCCGCGGCAGCCCGGCCAGCGCGGCCGGCGCCACAGCCACACAAGCCGAGGCGTGCGGCGATGACGGCCGTGCAAACGCGCCTCCGCCGCCCCATCGCCTTCCGTCGCCCTCCCGCCGTTTCCCGATCGGCCCGCAGCCGTCGGGCCACATCGCGCGCCGTCCTCCTCCTCTCGCCCGCCAACATTCACAGCCGTTTCTCAACAATTGCCCGCCGCAAACGGACGCCGCCTGCGCAACAGGCGCCGCCGCCCCTCGCCGCTTCCGACCCAACCCCTCGACCGAGGCAAACCGCAATCCCAATCTACAGACCAACCCAATCTGCCGTCAAGCACACACGACAGCCGACCTTACACGTTACACGTTACGCGTTACACATTACGTTTACACGTCTACGTTAGGTTAGGTTAGGTGGACGTGGGTTAGGTTAAGGGGACTTGGGTTAGGTTAAGCGTCAAACTTAGGTTAAGCATTCAAACAAGTCAGGCGTCAGAGGTTAGGTTAGGTTAGGTTAGGTTAGGTTACACGTTAGGTTAAGGGGTCAGTGCTAGGTTAAGAAGCGTCAAACGTAGGTTAAAAAAGCGTTCAAACGTGAGGCGTGAGCCGGACAGCTTACCTTACGTAGACGTTAGGGGCTCACAGGCTGAGCTCACCTCGCCACACCACAGGTTAGGTTCGGTTCGGTTCGGTTCGCTCGGCTCAGCGTAAAGCGCCGAGGTCAGGGTTACGTTCGTTCACCTTCGGGCGCCACACTTTCGGTTGAAAGGTCGCGACGGGACGACGTCGGCAGGCACGCCGCAAACGAACAAAAACGTACAGACGACGTCGGAAACCGCCGACAGACGGGGGAGCAGCACGACCACGACCAGACACCGAGCGCGAACGAGACACACGCGAACCACCCCCACCGGCCAAAGGGCACCACACAACAACCCAGAGCACCACGTGTCGACACCAGAGCAACCCGCCGCTCACGCGACATGGCTGGCACCGAAGGGCAACCGCCCGCAACTGCGCTTTCCGCGCCGGCCCGGATGCACGTCGTGCTACAACAACACCACTACCGTACACAGCCGCTGTTCACAACATCACTATCAATGGCGCGCCCGCGGCTCGCCGCCGTCGCAGTCGCAGCCCCAACGCCAGCACTTTTGCACCACCATTCACACGCACCGCAACACAGCTCGCCGACACAGCCGAACAAAACAAACACCACACAACAACAGCAACAACGCCGCCGCCTCTACTTGTGCCGGCGACCCACCCCGCCGATGGCGCACCTTTCGCCAGCCGGCAATCGACACACACGCACCCACCCACCGGGGCCCAGTGCAAAAAAAAAAAAAAAAAAAAACACACACAAAAACAAAAAAACCAAACAACACAAACGACACGGGAAGCGCACACCGCCAACCAGTCGTCGTCTCAAAATAACAAACACAAACAAAATAAACTAACAACTAGGGCAACACAAAACAAAAACGCCTCGCACGAACCGCCCACAAAAAGGACAAGCACACGCACAGCCTCTGCTGACGACCACGACGCAGCGGCACGCTGCTCCTGTCCCGCGCCCCGCGCCCCACTCGATTCACAACTCACGCGACACCGTCAACGACGGGCTCGCTTCCCGCAACCTACCACCTTTCCGCCACGACGCACAGCCCCAGCCCCAGCCCCACCCGACGACGCCCGTGGCAACGACTGCACTTTCACCACCGCCTCCCCCTTCCCCCCCAAAACACACACACACACACACACACACACACACACAGCCAGCCAAAAACGCACTCGCGACCCACACATGCACGTGCATCGGCACACGCCAACCAGTCAACGTCGACAACCACACGCAAGGCTCGAAACGAAACCGGCGTCCTTCCACGTTGCCATCAAGCTACGCGACACAAGACACAAGGAACCAACACAACAGCCGGCCCCACTAATTCCCACTCTCACGCCGCAAAAAGCACACCGAAACCGCCAAACGCACGCACATTCCCCTTCGCACTGACACCACCGACCGGCTCGCTACCACACACCTCTCGGCAGCCGTTTCACGCCAATTCGCCACACCGCCCACACAGTCGACAAGCGCCCGCCCTGTACGGCACACGCAACGACGCAGCGCAGCAAAGGGCGCCCGCAACACATACCTCTCCGCCGCCCGACGCGCCAACCGCCACACCACACCGCCAGCCACTCGCAAATTGTGCACTGCCACCAGCCACACGTCCAACACGCCGCGCCGCCTCCGGCCACCCGCCAGGGGGCGCTCACGTCCGCGACAACAGCGCGGCCCGCCGGGCCGGGCCGGGCCGAACCGAACCGAGCCGCCGCTGCTCTGCACTCGGCACGGCCACACCCTGCTGCAGACCGGGCTCGTCCCTCTGTACGCGTCTGCCTGCGCATCAACACAACACGACCTTTTTTTTTTTTTTTTTTTTTTTTTTTTCTCTCTCTCTACCGCCATCCCTCCTTCTCGCGTTTTACTCGTTGTTGCAGCAGCGGCGCACACCTACACATCCACAGCCCCAGCCGAGCCGGCCTCACCTCAGGGCCCGCCGCCAGCGTCTCCTCCTCGGGCACAGGTGCGGTGCTGTGGCCGCCCATCCAACCGCATTGCTGGCCGTCCAGCCACCAGGCGTTCCCACTGCCGCGAGCCACGCCGCGCACCGACCCTGCTGCAGAAAACGAAGCATAGCCAGAGACCGACCGATACACAAAGCAAGCCGTCGCCTCGCCTCTTGTCCTTCCTGCCTTCCTTCCGCCCCCGCCCTTCTCACACCACCGCCTCTCCACTTTCGCCCCCCCCCCCCTCCTTTTTTTTTTTTTGTTTTCTTCTTTCTTTCTTTCCTTCTTTCTTTCTTTCTTTGGCCCTCTCTCCTTCCCGCCATGGCGGTTACGGCACCGCCTGCAGCGGCAGATTTTTTGCGCCCACACGCCTACTCCTACCACCATTAACCTTGCCCTGCCCTGCCCATCAACGTCGCAGTCGAACCGACGCTTGCCAACACACTGCCCACGTTCCTTTCTCTTTTCGGCCTACGCCCATTACGCGCCGCCGCCACAGCACCTTCCCTTCCCACAACACACCGACGTCATCACACGCACCCAAAACAGGGGCCACGACCGTGTTCCTCGCCCACTCCCATCCCGCACGGTACGCACATTCCCAACTACTACCGCGCACCCTCCCTTTCCAATCTGTGTGTCTCTGTGTCTGTGTCCTGTCCGCGCGTGACGCCTCTCAACATCCGCCGTCCCCCGTCCCGTTTTCGCCCCCATGCCGTCGTCGCGCCGCCTCCGCCCCTGTCCGCCCCGCACCACACCATACACCGCTGCTTGTCCCGGCCGTTGCCACCAAAGGCGCCGACCGCAAACGCGCCACGCCGCAGCCCCCGTGCGTCTCGCGCTCGCTTGCATCTCCGTGCCGACGCTGCCTCTCTTCCCGCTCGCACTCGACCTCGACAACACAGTCTTTGGCTCCGCCACTGCGTGTTCCGGTGGTACGCACGCTGCAACACGTATGTATTCATTACCAGAGCGATGGCGAGGCATGACAGCATCTCTGTCTGACCAGAGAGTTCTTTATCGCTGCTAGTCGGCGCTTGGACCGCGCCAGACGACAGTAGTGGCACGCACCGGGTCGCCAGGAACAGTTGTTATATATATATTGTAGCGCGAGTCGGGAGAGGTAGTAGTCGGTCGACAGTAGTAGCGGGTGGACGGTTGTACTGAGCGGGCGTCGGCGGCGTGCTCTGCTCGTCTCGCGACTCTGGTCACGGTTCGGGACGATGTATAGTATATTGTGTTATAATCAAAAGGTGGTGTGACGCTGCATTGCGCAAATCTGATAACGTATGTTCATTGTACTTCTTTTGTTCAACAACAAAAGCCCCACTATTACTTTTTTTCTAAAGTAACTTTTGTCTCTTAACGAAAAACATTCACTTTTTAAAGACTACTTCCTATGGCATTTCCCTCCAAGGAGTGCAATTAATTACCAGCCAGCACTCATTCATTGCACACAGCTGTGTAAGGGGTATCTACAATTGAGGAGCGGATATAAATGCAATTTTTTGTTTTTTTTTTTTTGTGTGTGTGTTGTAACCTCCCAGCAAAATTTAAAATAATGGACAATGTTATTTACGGATGCTAATGGACATTGCGCTAATTGTAACCTCGCCCACAATGAGAGGTATTGAAAATGGCAACAAAAATGTGAAATTCGCAATCTGACTCAAATATAAAGTCTTCACACAACATTTACAAAGGTCCGTTCAGTGACAAGAAACTTCAATTAAACCGAAATATCGGTCTTTGGCCCTGTGCAAAACAATCAGAATTAAAGTCTTACCTCCGAATAAATGGATGTCACATTTCTGCTCTGGTTGTTGCGCAGCGCTTGGAGGAACTGCATTGCAAATAATAATATTCTCTTTTTTTGTGATTTTAGTGACATTTTTCTTCAAAGAAGTGGAATGAAATGTGAAGTGCAACGAACTCTTTAGTTCAATAAAAAATTTAATGTTTGAAAAATGCTTTTGAAATAAAAATTATTATTGGGGAACTTGTTGGAGAATAATTACAATAAATACAATTTTTCATTATCTAATGATTATATTAATTAACAGTATACCTTATTCACCATCTTGACCAGTGTTGCCGACCGCCTACATCACACAACCGCACTCGGCTGCTACTACTGACCGACCGCTCTGCATGACGACTATTAGCGTACTGCACGCGACGACTACTGACAGAGTACAGCCCTCAACTACACAGAGCTACGGACTCGCAACGACTACTGACAGACTGACTGACTGACTGACTGAGAACCGCTCGCAACACTCGCGCAGTCCAGCGCAAACTCTCTGGTCACAGATGCTACAATGTCTCGCCATCGCTACTATGTTACATACGTGTTTCAGTGTCTTTTTCATTGGGGTAACGATCTTTGGCTCTTTTTATTTCTGAATACAGGGCCAAAGGTCAACGCTGCTGCCCTTATACAATTTATCAGGTTTCATTATGTCTGTTGCAATGTTACATACGGTTCACTCTTTCATTAATATTATCGTTGGGTTTGTTTTGTAGGGACGTTAACATTCTGGCACATTTTTATTATCATCGGACTCTCTGCTATTTGTGCAGGGAGGTTATACCTGGGTCCATTTCCATTTCCATTTACATTTTAATATTGATAGACTTTTTGTTTTCTTTTTTGTTTCTTGTTGTTTTTCCTTCTTTTTTTTTTGTTGTTTTTTTTTTCTTTTTTTGTTTTGTTTTTCCCGCTCTCACCACCACCGCCGCATCACGCCTTCCGTTTTCTTGGTTTCTTTTCTGTTCTTCAACTGCTTCAACATCACCGCGCCCCATTTCCACACCACAGCCATCAGCCTCCAAGACGGGCGGGCGCAGTGTGCCGTTTCCGGCGCACAAGCACACCCGTACGGTACTCTCCTCGCCCCCACGCCACCAACAACACAGCGACCACGCGGCTTTCAGGCACGGCACGGCACGGCACGGCACCGGCGAAATGCGCCGCCCCCGCCCCTCCGCGCATCCGTCCGTCTCGCCACGTTCACTGACAGCCGCGTCTGCGGCTACACCACGACAACCACAACACAACACCGCTCCCCTCCCTGGCAACTCACATTGTTTTTCTCCTCCTCTTTTGCACAAACCACAACGCCGAGCACAGGCGCAAGCCACCCACACCGCGCCCCTCCCCGTCCCGTCTTTGGCCGCCGCTCCTCGTTTCCTCGTTTGCCCCCTCCCATCTCCCGAAATGCCATGCCAGCAGCGTTACGCATGCCCCTCCCCTGTCCACACAACACTACCGCCTAAACGAACAGCCTTTTCCGGGCCACATCCAGGGCACGCCCACCTCCAAACACTGCCAATTCACGGACGCACACACACACACACACACACACACACACTCACTTTCTCGACACCTTTCTGTACGGAGGGTGCGTCATCTCGACCGTGACAGAGTGACGGCAACTATCGACGATCCATTTCCCCCCACTGGTAAAACATGTCCACTAACACCTACATACATCATTCAAGTACACAGACAATAGCATACACACAATGGGAGGGCACACGAACATGGACGGCACGGCACTGTCATACACTCTTCCTCAGAACCATATCAACAAACGTTACGTACATCCGGGAAAGCGAAAGCGAAAGCGAACGCGAAAGCGAACGCGAAAGCGAAAGCGAAAGCAAAAGCAAAGGCAAAGCCCAATGCAGCCGTCAAAGGTAACGTTCACCACGGCAGACACTTGCAGCCGCGCCGCCGTTAAACGCATTTCAGTGCGGCTCCAATACGCCTCCGACACGGGAACGTTCCGTTGCTCTACGAATGCGTTTCTCCCCTTTTTCCCTTCCTCTCTCTTTTGCCCCCCCTCCTTGCACTCTTGCCTCATTCCTCACGTTCTGCCCAGACATTCGACCGATCAAAGTCAACCTTTCGTTACCGTTCTCAGCGCGACGGTGTACAACAGTATGACGGGTGTGCCCAAGACTTCGGTTCAGTTGCGTGACGCCGGTCTATCGCGCCGATCGACAGTTACTCAGGGGGCGACGGATCGGACCACGTCACCGACACACAAAACACTTTCAAACAAACAAATACATACCGGATGGACACAGACAAACACGTGTACAGACATTCGCCAAACAAACGACCGCCGCCGCCGCCGCCGTCGTCGTCTAGCGTGCATCTTGAATGACGACATCGGTGTGCGTGCGTCGTACGCAATCAGTCAGACACGGCTATCAAACATCAGAGTCGAATGGTACATCATCGTGCGTGTCGCCGTACACGTACAGTACAATACAACAACAATGCGTCTTAATGGCACGTTCATTTCAACGTCACTCACACACCTCCACGCTGCAGTTACGTCGCACCATTGTCAAACTCGGCGTACAGCAAAGGGAATAGTGGGCGGCAAAAAAAACCAAACAAAAACATTTCACATTTCACCCTCGCCATGTATGATGTGCAAAAAAACAAACCCGCAAACGGCCGTCGTTACGGTGACACAAAAGTCGCCGATCACACTGTCCCCCCTCGCAGACGGGTAACACACACACACACACACACACCAACAACACCAATGGGTCAAAAACCACGCCAACGAGGCGTGCCACCATTCCACGCCACGGCGACCAACCTCGTGGCCGTACCCCGCGCAACACGCTTTGACGCGCCCCCCCACCCACAATCAAAATGCACACATACATCACAGCCGTCCACACAAACAACAACAACAACAATTCCGCCCTTCCCGCAAAAGGCAAGTTGGTGGCCCTGAAAAGGGCCGTTTTGCCGCTCTCGCAACGGAGGAGCCTTCTCTCTCCATCCTTCCTTCCATTCCAGAGCCACCTCCTTACTTGGAGCTCGTGTACTTGGTCACCGCCTTCGTGCCCTCGCTCACGGCGTGCTTGGCCAGCTCGCCAGGCAGCAACAGCCGCACAGCGGTCTGGATCTCGCGGGACGTGATGGTCGAGCGCTTGTTGTAGTGCGCCAGGCGAGAAGCCTCGGCCGCAATGCGCTCGAAAATGTCGTTCACGAAGCTGTTCATGATGCTCATCGCCTTCGACGAGATGCCCGTGTCAGGGTGCACCTGCTTCAGCACCTTGTAGATGTAGATGGCATAGCTCTCCTTCCTCTTGCGCTTCTTCTTCTTGTCGCCCTTCGAAATGTTCTTCTGCGCCTTGCCAGCCTTCTTGGCGGCCTTCCCGCTAGTCTTGGGCGGCATCTCGAACCAACGTACGGCAGCAGCAACACCAGTAGCAAGCGCTCCGCTCTAGTCAGCGTCTCCCCACACAGTGGCACCCGCCGCCAGCCGCCGCCGCACCTTTACCAGCTCGCCCTGTTGCGGCCGCCGACCAATGGGGCGCGCGCGCAACCGGCCGCCGCACCCGAGCCCATAAAGCACCCCCACCCCGGCTGCGCCGGCGCGCACTCCGCTGCTCGACTCGCTGCCGCTCGCACCGGTCGTTTTCGTTTCCGTTTCGTGTGCACCGTCGCTAGCCCATCGCCATGTCCGGACGCGGAAAGGGAGGCAAAGTCAAGGGCAAGTCAAAGTCCCGCTCAAGCAGGGCTGGGCTCCAGTTCCCGGTCGGCAGAATCCACCGCCTCCTGCGCAAGGGAAACTACGCAGAGCGCGTCGGCGCCGGGGCGCCCGTCTACCTCGCCGCCGTCATGGAGTACCTCGCGGCTGAGGTGCTCGAGCTGGCCGGAAACGCGGCCCGCGACAACAAGAAGACGCGCATCATCCCGCGCCACCTGCAGCTTGCCATCCGCAACGACGAGGAGCTCAACAAGCTCCTGTCGGGCGTCACCATCGCACAGGGTGGTGTCCTGCCCAACATCCAGGCCGTCCTGCTGCCAAAGAAGACCGAGAAGAAGGCCTAAAGGAGGCCAGGCAATCGCAGCGCCGCGTGCTCCCCTGCACGCAACGCGCTTTGCCGGCTCGGCTCGGCCCACAACAATCGGCCCTTTTCAGGGCCACCACACACACCTACGTCCAAAGCAAAATTTCAGTCGTCCTCGCCGCACCTTGTTTTGTTTTAACTTTGCACTGTCACAGCACAGCCGCCGCCGGCGCACGTCCGCCATCTTGTCGTCCACACAGCCCGTGTGGCCCAACACACACACACACACACACACACATTTTGCACGGTCGCAGTCGCCTTCCAAACCGACAACGGCAGCAATAATGACCATTGTTAAAGGGAGGCGTGTCGACACACCGCCCTCCACTCCCGCGCGCAACGGCCGTCGACACGAACGAAACAGCTGATCCGGCCGCCTATGCCCACACGCCTTGCCTCGGAAACCCCAACGCCGCCGCAAACAAACACACAGAGACAAACCACGCAAGCAAATAATCACCGCCTCTCGCACAACAACACACAGCCCGCCATCTCCGTCGCGATCGATACAAAGACACACAATAACAAACACACAAACGAAGCAGCTCCACACACAGCCAGCCACATGACACGTTTCCTTTCCTTCTCCCCTCCCAGTCACATCACGTCGCTCAAACGGAAAGAAACAAACAAACAAACAAACAACACAGCGCACACACGCAGCAACAACACAGACTCTTTCGCACTTTTCAACTTCCGAACAGTGTGGTGGCCCTGAAAAGGGCCGTTTTCTAGTCTCTCCCACCCACAAGCACGGCCGCGGGAAGGCCAGCGCCCGCTGCGACGCAGCCTAACCGCCGAAACCGTACAGGGTGCGCCCCTGCCTCTTCAGGGCGTACACCACGTCCATGGCCGTCACAGTCTTGCGCTTGGCGTGCTCAGTGTACGTCACCGCGTCGCGGATCACGTTCTCCAGGAACACCTTCAGCACCCCGCGGGTCTCCTCGTAGATCAGACCAGAGATGCGCTTCACGCCGCCCCTGCGAGCCAGGCGGCGGATGGCGGGCTTCGTGATGCCCTGGATGTTGTCGCGCAACACCTTGCGGTGCCGCTTGGCGCCACCCTTGCCGAGCCCCTTTCCTCCCTTGCCGCGGCCTGTCATCCTTCCTTCCTCGGGCAAAGCAACAACGTGCACAAACAGCAGCTGCAGCGGCTGGCGAGTCGGCTACGGTCTGCGCCCAGCGCGCCCGCCGCCCCCCTATATAGACTCTGGCCCGCCCTCCCCCCACCACGCGCAACCGAGGGCATATAAGCGCAGCACGGAGGCGCGCGGGCCCGTTGTCAAGGCAGCACCGGACGCCGCGCCGCACCTAACCTCCACGCACGCCGCTCCGCTACCGCTACCGCCATGGCCCGCACAAAGCAAACGGCCCGCAAGTCCACCGGCGGAAAGGCGCCGCGCAAACAGCTCGCCACCAAGGCGGCGAGGAAGAGCGCGCCCGCCACCGGAGGCGTCAAGAAGCCCCACCGCTACAGGCCGGGCACCGTCGCCCTGCGAGAAATCAGGCGCTACCAGAAGAGCACAGAGCTGCTCATCCGCAAGCTGCCATTCCAGCGCCTAGTGCGCGAGATCGCCCAGGACTTCAAGACCGACCTGCGCTTCCAGAGCTCCGCAGTCATGGCCCTGCAGGAGGCCAGCGAGGCCTACCTCGTCGGCCTCTTCGAAGACACCAACCTGTGCGCAATCCACGCCAAGCGCGTCACCATCATGCCCAAGGACATCCAGCTCGCGCGCCGCATCCGCGGCGAGCGCGCCTAAACCGCGCCGCGGCACCGCACCGCACCGCACAAACAAAAACGGCCCTTTTCAGGGCCACTAACATCTCTCCGTCGCGAGCAAACTTTGTCGGTCGCCTGCCTCTCGCCCCGCAACCCAAAAACAAAAACCACCACTTCCCGTCCGTCCGCCACACCCGCTCACTCTGCCTGCCTGCTAGCAGCGCGCAACAATCACACATCATCCCTCCCCGGCGCTCAAAGCGCACAATGCCCAACGGCCGACGTCACACCGCACGGGTGGCTGGCCGGCCGCCGCTTTCGTTTCGAAAACAAAAAAACCCGCACTCCACTCCGACGGCCAACGGCCAGGCAGGCGCGCTCGCTCGCTCTACACGCCACCGAAATCCCCGCCGACTCCTTCCGCATCTCAACGTGCCCCCCGTTGCAAAACATAACACACACACACACAAAGGAACAAAACAAAACAAAGACCAGACACGACTCGACAAGACAGACATCCGAGAAGAACGAACGCAGGCAAGCCAACCAACGTATTCAAACAAAACAACGTGACAGAAAACCAACCGTCGGCCGCCGCCACAAACACGGCGACAATCAACCACGACAACAACAACAACAACAACAACAACAACACCGCTTACCGCTACCGCCGCCCACACCCGCCACCGACCCCCGCAATCCAACCACCACGGCACGCAAACAGCATCCCCACGGGCATACAGAAACGCCAGACAGACAGACACCCACACCAAACGCAACACGACAATCAAAACCTTCCCCGACGTGCTTTGATGGCCCTGAGAAGGGCCGTTTTGGGCCGCGCGTCTCTTGCGCGCCACTAGACGACGACGGGGGGTGGGGACGACGGAGTCAAGCGCCAAACCCTTCCATTCCCATCTCTTTCTCCTCTACTCTACTTCTTCTTCTTGGGCGAAGCCTTCGCCTTAGACGGCGTCGTCGCCTTCTTCGGGCGCGGCGCCTTCGGCTTCTTCGTCGGAACCTTGGCGGCCTTCTTCGCCTTCGACGGCGACTTGGCCTTGGCCGGCTTGGCCGCAGCCGCCTTCTTCGCACCCGCGGGAGCGGCCGACGCCGCAGACGCCTTCTTGGCGGCGCCCGCCTTCCGACCGGTCGCCGCCTTCACGCCACCAGCCTTCTTTGCGCCGGCCGCACGGGCGCCCTTCTTCTCCTTGCTGGCCGGAGCGGCGCGCTTCTTCTTGGCACCGCCAGCACGAGCCTTGCCGCCCTCGGCCGCCCCCCCGCCGCCGGCGCCGGCAAGCTTGAACGAGCCGGACGCGCCCTTCCCCTTCGTCTGCACCAGCTCGCCCGCCACGACGGCCGACTTGAGGTACTTCTTGATAAACGGCGCCAGCTTCTCCGCGTCCAGCTTGTAGTGCGCGGCTATGTACTTCTTGATCGCCTGCAGCGACGACCCGCCGCGCTCCTTCAGACTCTTGATGGCGGCCGTCACCATCTCAGAGGTGCGCGGGTGCGCAGGCTTGGCGCGCGGCTTCTTCGCAGACGACGCAGACTTGGCCTTCTTCGTAGTGCCGGTGGCGGCGGGTGCCGCAGCAGTCTCGTTCGTAGCCGCCTGATCTGCCATTTCGACGACGCGCCTAACACACAGCGAGAGCGAGCGGGACGGACGGCAGGCACGCAAGCACAGCACAGCAGCAGAGCAGAGAATCACAAGGCCCAGCCAGTGTCGCGGGCGGGCGCGGACGGCCGAGAGAGCGGCCGCCACTCTGCGCGCCGCCGCGCCGCGCCTCCCGCGCTTGCTACCGCCCAACGTCCGACAGCCTGTGCGGAGCAGCCCCAAACCTGCGCCACAACCGCCTGCGCCTTTCAAACCACCGAGGATGGGGCTACACACAGCCACACCACAGTCGCCAACCAGTCGCCACGGCAGCGCCGCAAACCACGGCCAAACTGCAGCTACCGCGCGCTACAGCCTGGGTCGGCCCGCCGAGAATCGCCGCCCCCGCCCAAATGCCGCCCCCACAGCCCCAGCCGACGACCCGCCACAATGGCCAAACCTTCGGCAAAACTCCCACACCGTCGCCGCGGCAGCCCGGCCAGCGCGGCCGGCGCCACAGCCACACAAGCCGAGGCGTGCGGCGATGACGGCCGTGCAAACGCGCCTCCGCCGCCCCATCGCCTTCCGTCGCCCTCCCGCCGTTTCCCGATCGGCCCGCAGCCGTCGGGCCACATCGCGCGCCGTCCTCCTCCTCTCGCCCGCCAACATTCACAGCCGTTTCTCAACAATTGCCCGCCGCAAACGGACGCCGCCTGCGCAACAGGCGCCGCCGCCCCTCGCCGCTTCCGACCCAACCCCTCGACCGAGGCAAACCGCAATCCCAATCTACAGACCAACCCAATCTGCCGTCAAGCACACACGACAGCCGACCTTACACGTTACACGTTACGCGTTACACATTACGTTTACACGTCTACGTTAGGTTAGGTTAGGTGGACGTGGGTTAGGTTAAGGGGACTTGGGTTAGGTTAAGCGTCAAACTTAGGTTAAGCATTCAAACACGTCAGGCGTCAGAGGTTAGGTTAGGTTAGGTTAGGTTAGGTTACACGTTAGGTTAAGGGGTCAGTGCTAGGTTAAGAAGCGTCAAACGTAGGTTAAAAAAGCGTTCAAACGTGAGGCGTGAGCCGGACAGCTTACCTTACGTAGACGTTAGGGGCTCACAGGCTGAGCTCACCTCGCCACACCACAGGTTAGGTTCGGTTCGGTTCGGTTCGCTCGGCTCAGCGTAAAGCGCCGAGGTCAGGGTTACGTTCGTTCACCTTCGGGCGCCACACTTTCGGTTGAAAGGTCGCGACGGGACGACGTCGGCAGGCACGCCGCAAACGAACAAAAACGTACAGACGACGTCGGAAACCGCCGACAGACGGGGGAGCAGCACGACCACGACCAGACACCGAGCGCGAACGAGACACACGCGAACCACCCCCACCGGCCAAAGGGCACCACACAACAACCCAGAGCACCACGTGTCGACACCAGAGCAACCCGCCGCTCACGCGACATGGCTGGCACCGAAGGGCAACCGCCCGCAACTGCGCTTTCCGCGCCGGCCCGGATGCACGTCGTGCTACAACAACACCACTACCGTACACAGCCGCTGTTCACAACATCACTATCAATGGCGCGCCCGCGGCTCGCCGCCGTCGCAGTCGCAGCCCCAACGCCAGCACTTTTGCACCACCATTCACACGCACCGCAACACAGCTCGCCGACACAGCCGAACAAAACAAACACCACACAACAACAGCAACAACGCCGCCGCCTCTACTTGTGCCGGCGACCCACCCCGCCGATGGCGCACCTTTCGCCAGCCGGCAATCGACACACACGCACCCACCCACCGGGGCCCAGTGCAAAAAAAAAAAAAAAAAAAAACACACACAAAAACAAAAAAACCAAACAACACAAACGACACGGGAAGCGCACACCGCCAACCAGTCGTCGTCTCAAAATAACAAACACAAACAAAATAAACTAACAACTAGGGCAACACAAAACAAAAACGCCTCGCACGAACCGCCCACAAAAAGGACAAGCACACGCACAGCCTCTGCTGACGACCACGACGCAGCGGCACGCTGCTCCTGTCCCGCGCCCCGCGCCCCACTCGATTCACAACTCACGCGACACCGTCAACGACGGGCTCGCTTCCCGCAACCTACCACCTTTCCGCCACGACGCACAGCCCCAGCCCCAGCCCCACCCGACGACGCCCGTGGCAACGACTGCACTTTCACCACCGCCTCCCCCTTCCCCCCCAAAACACACACACACACACACACACACACACACACAGCCAGCCAAAAACGCACTCGCGACCCACACATGCACGTGCATCGGCACACGCCAACCAGTCAACGTCGACAACCACACGCAAGGCTCGAAACGAAACCGGCGTCCTTCCACGTTGCCATCAAGCTACGCGACACAAGACACAAGGAACCAACACAACAGCCGGCCCCACTAATTCCCACTCTCACGCCGCAAAAAGCACACCGAAACCGCCAAACGCACGCACATTCCCCTTCGCACTGACACCACCGACCGGCTCGCTACCACACACCTCTCGGCAGCCGTTTCACGCCAATTCGCCACACCGCCCACACAGTCGACAAGCGCCCGCCCTGTACGGCACACGCAACGACGCAGCGCAGCAAAGGGCGCCCGCAACACATACCTCTCCGCCGCCCGACGCGCCAACCGCCACACCACACCGCCAGCCACTCGCAAATTGTGCACTGCCACCAGCCACACGTCCAACACGCCGCGCCGCCTCCGGCCACCCGCCAGGGGGCGCTCACGTCCGCGACAACAGCGCGGCCCGCCGGGCCGGGCCGGGCCGAACCGAACCGAGCCGCCGCTGCTCTGCACTCGGCACGGCCACACCCTGCTGCAGACCGGGCTCGTCCCTCTGTACGCGTCTGCCTGCGCATCAACACAACACGACCTTTTTTTTTTTTTTTTTTTTTTTTTTTCTCTCTCTCTACCGCCATCCCTCCTTCTCGCGTTTTACTCGTTGTTGCAGCAGCGGCGCACACCTACACATCCACAGCCCCAGCCGAGCCGGCCTCACCTCAGGGCCCGCCGCCAGCGTCTCCTCCTCGGGCACAGGTGCGGTGCTGTGGCCGCCCATCCAACCGCATTGCTGGCCGTCCAGCCACCAGGCGTTCCCACTGCCGCGAGCCACGCCGCGCACCGACCCTGCTGCAGAAAACGAAGCATAGCCAGAGACCGACCGATACACAAAGCAAGCCGTCGCCTCGCCTCTTGTCCTTCCTGCCTTCCTTCCGCCCCCGCCCTTCTCACACCACCGCCTCTCCACTTTCGCCCCCCCCCCCTCCTTTTTTTTTTTTTTGTTTTCTTCTTTCTTTCTTTCTTTCTTTCTTTCTTTCTTTGGCCCTCTCTCCTTCCCGCCATGGCGGTTACGGCACCGCCTGCAGCGGCAGATTTTTTGCGCCCACACGCCTACTCCTACCACCATTAACCTTGCCCTGCCCTGCCCATCAACGTCGCAGTCGAACCGACGCTTGCCAACACACTGCCCACGTTCCTTTCTCTTTTCGGCCTACGCCCATTACGCGCCGCCGCCACAGCACCTTCCCTTCCCACAACACACCGACGTCATCACACGCACCCAAAACAGGGGCCACGACCGTGTTCCTCGCCCACTCCCATCCCGCACGGTACGCACATTCCCAACTACTACCGCGCACCCTCCCTTTCCAATCTGTGTGTCTCTGTGTCTGTGTCCTGTCCGCGCGTGACGCCTCTCAACATCCGCCGTCCCCCGTCCCGTTTTCGCCCCCATGCCGTCGTCGCGCCGCCTCCGCCCCTGTCCGCCCCGCACCACACCATACACCGCTGCTTGTCCCGGCCGTTGCCACCAAAGGCGCCGACCGCAAACGCGCCACGCCGCAGCCCCCGTGCGTCTCGCGCTCGCTTGCATCTCCGTGCCGACGCTGCCTCTCTTCCCGCTCGCACTCGACCTCGACAACACAGTCTTTGGCTCCGCCACTGCGTGTTCCGGTGGTACGCACGCTGCAACACGTATGTATTCATTACCAGAGCGATGGCGAGGCATGACAGCATCTCTGTCTGACCAGAGAGTTCTTTATCGCTGCTAGTCGGCGCTTGGACCGCGCCAGACGACAGTAGTGGCACGCACCGGGTCGCCAGGAACAGTTGTTATATATATATTGTAGCGCGAGTCGGGAGAGGTAGTAGTCGGTCGACAGTAGTAGCGGGTGGACGGTTGTACTGAGCGGGCGTCGGCGGCGTGCTCTGCTCGTCTCGCGACTCTGGTCACGGTTCGGGACGATGTATAGTATATTGTGTTATAATCAAAAGGTGGTGTGACGCTGCATTGCGCAAATCTGATAACGTATGTTCATTGTACTTCTTTTGTTCAACAACAAAAGCCCCACTATTACTTTTTTTCTAAAGTAACTTTTGTCTCTTAACGAAAAACATTCACTTTTTAAAGACTACTTCCTATGGCATTTCCCTCCAAGGAGTGCAATTAATTACCAGCCAGCACTCATTCATTGCACACAGCTGTGTAAGGGGTATCTACAATTGAGGAGCGGATATAAATGCAATTTTTTGTTTTTTTTTTTTTGTGTGTGTGTTGTAACCTCCCAGCAAAATTTAAAATAATGGACAATGTTATTTACGGATGCTAATGGACATTGCGCTAATTGTAACCTCGCCCACAATGAGAGGTATTGAAAATGGCAACAAAAATGTGAAATTCGCAATCTGACTCAAATATAAAGTCTTCACACAACATTTACAAAGGTCCGTTCAGTGACAAGAAACTTCAATTAAACCGAAATATCGGTCTTTGGCCCTGTGCAAAACAATCAGAATTAAAGTCTTACCTCCGAATAAATGGATGTCACATTTCTGCTCTGGTTGTTGCGCAGCGCTTGGAGGAACTGCATTGCAAATAATAATATTCTCTTTTTTTGTGATTTTAGTGACATTTTTCTTCAAAGAAGTGGAATGAAATGTGAAGTGCAACGAACTCTTTAGTTCAATAAAAAATTTAATGTTTGAAAAATGCTTTTGAAATAAAAATTATTATTGGGGAACTTGTTGGAGAATAATTACAATAAATACAATTTTTCATTATCTAATGATTATATTAATTAACAGTATACCTTATTCACCATCTTGACCAGTGTTGCCGACCGCCTACATCACACAACCGCACTCGGCTGCTACTACTGACCGACCGCTCTGCATGACGACTATTAGCGTACTGCACGCGACGACTACTGACAGAGTACAGCCCTCAACTACACAGAGCTACGGACTCGCAACGACTACTGACAGACTGACTGACTGACTGACTGAGAACCGCTCGCAACACTCGCGCAGTCCAGCGCAAACTCTCTGGTCACAGATGCTACAATGTCTCGCCATCGCTACTATGTTACATACGTGTTTCAGTGTCTTTTTCATTGGGGTAACGATCTTTGGCTCTTTTTATTTCTGAATACAGGGCCAAAGGTCAACGCTGCTGCCCTTATACAATTTATCAGGTTTCATTATGTCTGTTGCAATGTTACATACGGTTCACTCTTTCATTAATATTATCGTTGGGTTTGTTTTGTAGGGACGTTAACATTCTGGCACATTTTTATTATCATCGGACTCTCTGCTATTTGTGCAGGGAGGTTATACCTGGGTCCATTTCCATTTCCATTTACATTTTAATATTGATAGACTTTTTGTTTTCTTTTTTGTTTCTTGTTGTTTTTCCTTCTTTTTTTTTGTTGTTTTTTTTTTCTTTTTTTGTTTTGTTTTTCCCGCTCTCACCACCACCGCCGCATCACGCCTTCCGTTTTCTTGGTTTCTTTTCTGTTCTTCAACTGCTTCAACATCACCGCGCCCCATTTCCACACCACAGCCATCAGCCTCCAAGACGGGCGGGCGCAGTGTGCCGTTTCCGGCGCACAAGCACACCCGTACGGTACTCTCCTCGCCCCCACGCCACCAACAACACAGCGACCACGCGGCTTTCAGGCACGGCACGGCACGGCACGGCACCGGCGAAATGCGCCGCCCCCGCCCCTCCGCGCATCCGTCCGTCTCGCCACGTTCACTGACAGCCGCGTCTGCGGCTACACCACGACAACCACAACACAACACCGCTCCCCTCCCTGGCAACTCACATTGTTTTTCTCCTCCTCTTTTGCACAAACCACAACGCCGAGCACAGGCGCAAGCCACCCACACCGCGCCCCTCCCCGTCCCGTCTTTGGCCGCCGCTCCTCGTTTCCTCGTTTGCCCCCTCCCATCTCCCGAAATGCCATGCCAGCAGCGTTACGCATGCCCCTCCCCTGTCCACACAACACTACCGCCTAAACGAACAGCCTTTTCCGGGCCACATCCAGGGCACGCCCACCTCCAAACACTGCCAATTCACGGACGCACACACACACACACACACACACACACACTCACTTTCTCGACACCTTTCTGTACGGAGGGTGCGTCATCTCGACCGTGACAGAGTGACGGCAACTATCGACGATCCATTTCCCCCCACTGGTAAAACATGTCCACTAACACCTACATACATCATTCAAGTACACAGACAATAGCATACACACAATGGGAGGGCACACGAACATGGACGGCACGGCACTGTCATACACTCTTCCTCAGAACCATATCAACAAACGTTACGTACATCCGGGAAAGCGAAAGCGAAAGCGAACGCGAAAGCGAACGCGAAAGCGAAAGCGAAAGCAAAAGCAAAGGCAAAGCCCAATGCAGCCGTCAAAGGTAACGTTCACCACGGCAGACACTTGCAGCCGCGCCGCCGTTAAACGCATTTCAGTGCGGCTCCAATACGCCTCCGACACGGGAACGTTCCGTTGCTCTACGAATGCGTTTCTCCCCTTTTTCCCTTCCTCTCTCTTTTGCCCCCCCTCCTTGCACTCTTGCCTCATTCCTCACGTTCTGCCCAGACATTCGACCGATCAAAGTCAACCTTTCGTTACCGTTCTCAGCGCGACGGTGTACAACAGTATGACGGGTGTGCCCAAGACTTCGGTTCAGTTGCGTGACGCCGGTCTATCGCGCCGATCGACAGTTACTCAGGGGGCGACGGATCGGACCACGTCACCGACACACAAAACACTTTCAAACAAACAAATACATACCGGATGGACACAGACAAACACGTGTACAGACATTCGCCAAACAAACGACCGCCGCCGCCGCCGCCGTCGTCGTCTAGCGTGCATCTTGAATGACGACATCGGTGTGCGTGCGTCGTACGCAATCAGTCAGACACGGCTATCAAACATCAGAGTCGAATGGTACATCATCGTGCGTGTCGCCGTACACGTACAGTACAATACAACAACAATGCGTCTTAATGGCACGTTCATTTCAACGTCACTCACACACCTCCACGCTGCAGTTACGTCGCACCATTGTCAAACTCGGCGTACAGCAAAGGGAATAGTGGGCGGCAAAAAAAAACCAAACAAAAACATTTCACATTTCACCCTCGCCATGTATGATGTGCAAAAAAACAAACCCGCAAACGGCCGTCGTTACGGTGACACAAAAGTCGCCGATCACACTGTCCCCCCTCGCAGACGGGTAACACACACACACACACACACACCAACAACACCAATGGGTCAAAAACCACGCCAACGAGGCGTGCCACCATTCCACGCCACGGCGACCAACCTCGTGGCCGTACCCCGCGCAACACGCTTTGACGCGCCCCCCCACCCACAATCAAAATGCACACATACATCACAGCCGTCCACACAAACAACAACAACAACAATTCCGCCCTTCCCGCAAAAGGCAAGTTGGTGGCCCTGAAAAGGGCCGTTTTGCCGCTCTCGCAACGGAGGAGCCTTCTCTCTCCATCCTTCCTTCCATTCCAGAGCCACCTCCTTACTTGGAGCTCGTGTACTTGGTCACCGCCTTCGTGCCCTCGCTCACGGCGTGCTTGGCCAGCTCGCCAGGCAGCAACAGCCGCACAGCGGTCTGGATCTCGCGGGACGTGATGGTCGAGCGCTTGTTGTAGTGCGCCAGGCGAGAAGCCTCGGCCGCAATGCGCTCGAAAATGTCGTTCACGAAGCTGTTCATGATGCTCATCGCCTTCGACGAGATGCCCGTGTCAGGGTGCACCTGCTTCAGCACCTTGTAGATGTAGATGGCATAGCTCTCCTTCCTCTTGCGCTTCTTCTTCTTGTCGCCCTTCGAAATGTTCTTCTGCGCCTTGCCAGCCTTCTTGGCGGCCTTCCCGCTAGTCTTGGGCGGCATCTCGAACCAACGTACGGCAGCAGCAACACCAGTAGCAAGCGCTCCGCTCTAGTCAGCGTCTCCCCACACAGTGGCACCCGCCGCCAGCCGCCGCCGCACCTTTACCAGCTCGCCCTGTTGCGGCCGCCGACCAATGGGGCGCGCGCGCAACCGGCCGCCGCACCCGAGCCCATAAAGCACCCCCACCCCGGCTGCGCCGGCGCGCACTCCGCTGCTCGACTCGCTGCCGCTCGCACCGGTCGTTTTCGTTTCCGTTTCGTGTGCACCGTCGCTAGCCCATCGCCATGTCCGGACGCGGAAAGGGAGGCAAAGTCAAGGGCAAGTCAAAGTCCCGCTCAAGCAGGGCTGGGCTCCAGTTCCCGGTCGGCAGAATCCACCGCCTCCTGCGCAAGGGAAACTACGCAGAGCGCGTCGGCGCCGGGGCGCCCGTCTACCTCGCCGCCGTCATGGAGTACCTCGCGGCTGAGGTGCTCGAGCTGGCCGGAAACGCGGCCCGCGACAACAAGAAGACGCGCATCATCCCGCGCCACCTGCAGCTTGCCATCCGCAACGACGAGGAGCTCAACAAGCTCCTGTCGGGCGTCACCATCGCACAGGGTGGTGTCCTGCCCAACATCCAGGCCGTCCTGCTGCCAAAGAAGACCGAGAAGAAGGCCTAAAGGAGGCCAGGCAATCGCAGCGCCGCGTGCTCCCCTGCACGCAACGCGCTTTGCCGGCTCGGCTCGGCCCACAACAATCGGCCCTTTTCAGGGCCACCACACACACCTACGTCCAAAGCAAAATTTCAGTCGTCCTCGCCGCACCTTGTTTTGTTTTAACTTTGCACTGTCACAGCACAGCCGCCGCCGGCGCACGTCCGCCATCTTGTCGTCCACACAGCCCGTGTGGCCCAACACACACACACACACACACACACACATTTTGCACGGTCGCAGTCGCCTTCCAAACCGACAACGGCAGCAATAATGACCATTGTTAAAGGGAGGCGTGTCGACACACCGCCCTCCACTCCCGCGCGCAACGGCCGTCGACACGAACGAAACAGCTGATCCGGCCGCCTATGCCCACACGCCTTGCCTCGGAAACCCCAACGCCGCCGCAAACAAACACACAGAGACAAACCACGCAAGCAAATAATCACCGCCTCTCGCACAACAACACACAGCCCGCCATCTCCGTCGCGATCGATACAAAGACACACAATAACAAACACACAAACGAAGCAGCTCCACACACAGCCAGCCACATGACACGTTTCCTTTCCTTCTCCCCTCCCAGTCACATCACGTCGCTCAAACGGAAAGAAACAAACAAACAAACAAACAACACAGCGCACACACGCAGCAACAACACAGACTCTTTCGCACTTTTCAACTTCCGAACAGTGTGGTGGCCCTGAAAAGGGCCGTTTTCTAGTCTCTCCCACCCACAAGCACGGCCGCGGGAAGGCCAGCGCCCGCTGCGACGCAGCCTAACCGCCGAAACCGTACAGGGTGCGCCCCTGCCTCTTCAGGGCGTACACCACGTCCATGGCCGTCACAGTCTTGCGCTTGGCGTGCTCAGTGTACGTCACCGCGTCGCGGATCACGTTCTCCAGGAACACCTTCAGCACCCCGCGGGTCTCCTCGTAGATCAGACCAGAGATGCGCTTCACGCCGCCCCTGCGAGCCAGGCGGCGGATGGCGGGCTTCGTGATGCCCTGGATGTTGTCGCGCAACACCTTGCGGTGCCGCTTGGCGCCACCCTTGCCGAGCCCCTTTCCTCCCTTGCCGCGGCCTGTCATCCTTCCTTCCTCGGGCAAAGCAACAACGTGCACAAACAGCAGCTGCAGCGGCTGGCGAGTCGGCTACGGTCTGCGCCCAGCGCGCCCGCCGCCCCCCTATATAGACTCTGGCCCGCCCTCCCCCCACCACGCGCAACCGAGGGCATATAAGCGCAGCACGGAGGCGCGCGGGCCCGTTGTCAAGGCAGCACCGGACGCCGCGCCGCACCTAACCTCCACGCACGCCGCTCCGCTACCGCTACCGCCATGGCCCGCACAAAGCAAACGGCCCGCAAGTCCACCGGCGGAAAGGCGCCGCGCAAACAGCTCGCCACCAAGGCGGCGAGGAAGAGCGCGCCCGCCACCGGAGGCGTCAAGAAGCCCCACCGCTACAGGCCGGGCACCGTCGCCCTGCGAGAAATCAGGCGCTACCAGAAGAGCACAGAGCTGCTCATCCGCAAGCTGCCATTCCAGCGCCTAGTGCGCGAGATCGCCCAGGACTTCAAGACCGACCTGCGCTTCCAGAGCTCCGCAGTCATGGCCCTGCAGGAGGCCAGCGAGGCCTACCTCGTCGGCCTCTTCGAAGACACCAACCTGTGCGCAATCCACGCCAAGCGCGTCACCATCATGCCCAAGGACATCCAGCTCGCGCGCCGCATCCGCGGCGAGCGCGCCTAAACCGCGCCGCGGCACCGCACCGCACCGCACAAACAAAAACGGCCCTTTTCAGGGCCACTAACATCTCTCCGTCGCGAGCAAACTTTGTCGGTCGCCTGCCTCTCGCCCCGCAACCCAAAAACAAAAACCACCACTTCCCGTCCGTCCGCCACACCCGCTCACTCTGCCTGCCTGCTAGCAGCGCGCAACAATCACACATCATCCCTCCCCGGCGCTCAAAGCGCACAATGCCCAACGGCCGACGTCACACCGCACGGGTGGCTGGCCGGCCGCCGCTTTCGTTTCGAAAACAAAAAAACCCGCACTCCACTCCGACGGCCAACGGCCAGGCAGGCGCGCTCGCTCGCTCTACACGCCACCGAAATCCCCGCCGACTCCTTCCGCATCTCAACGTGCCCCCCGTTGCAAAACATAACACACACACACACAAAGGAACAAAACAAAACAAAGACCAGACACGACTCGACAAGACAGACATCCGAGAAGAACGAACGCAGGCAAGCCAACCAACGTATTCAAACAAAACAACGTGACAGAAAACCAACCGTCGGCCGCCGCCACAAACACGGCGACAATCAACCACGACAACAACAACAACAACAACAACAACAACACCGCTTACCGCTACCGCCGCCCACACCCGCCACCGACCCCCGCAATCCAACCACCACGGCACGCAAACAGCATCCCCACGGGCATACAGAAACGCCAGACAGACAGACACCCACACCAAACGCAACACGACAATCAAAACCTTCCCCGACGTGCTTTGATGGCCCTGAGAAGGGCCGTTTTGGGCCGCGCGTCTCTTGCGCGCCACTAGACGACGACGGGGGGTGGGGACGACGGAGTCAAGCGCCAAACCCTTCCATTCCCATCTCTTTCTCCTCTACTCTACTTCTTCTTCTTGGGCGAAGCCTTCGCCTTAGACGGCGTCGTCGCCTTCTTCGGGCGCGGCGCCTTCGGCTTCTTCGTCGGAACCTTGGCGGCCTTCTTCGCCTTCGACGGCGACTTGGCCTTGGCCGGCTTGGCCGCAGCCGCCTTCTTCGCACCCGCGGGAGCGGCCGACGCCGCAGACGCCTTCTTGGCGGCGCCCGCCTTCCGACCGGTCGCCGCCTTCACGCCACCAGCCTTCTTTGCGCCGGCCGCACGGGCGCCCTTCTTCTCCTTGCTGGCCGGAGCGGCGCGCTTCTTCTTGGCACCGCCAGCACGAGCCTTGCCGCCCTCGGCCGCCCCCCCGCCGCCGGCGCCGGCAAGCTTGAACGAGCCGGACGCGCCCTTCCCCTTCGTCTGCACCAGCTCGCCCGCCACGACGGCCGACTTGAGGTACTTCTTGATAAACGGCGCCAGCTTCTCCGCGTCCAGCTTGTAGTGCGCGGCTATGTACTTCTTGATCGCCTGCAGCGACGACCCGCCGCGCTCCTTCAGACTCTTGATGGCGGCCGTCACCATCTCAGAGGTGCGCGGGTGCGCAGGCTTGGCGCGCGGCTTCTTCGCAGACGACGCAGACTTGGCCTTCTTCGTAGTGCCGGTGGCGGCGGGTGCCGCAGCAGTCTCGTTCGTAGCCGCCTGATCTGCCATTTCGACGACGCGCCTAACACACAGCGAGAGCGAGCGGGACGGACGGCAGGCACGCAAGCACAGCACAGCAGCAGAGCAGAGAATCACAAGGCCCAGCCAGTGTCGCGGGCGGGCGCGGACGGCCGAGAGAGCGGCCGCCACTCTGCGCGCCGCCGCGCCGCGCCTCCCGCGCTTGCTACCGCCCAACGTCCGACAGCCTGTGCGGAGCAGCCCCAAACCTGCGCCACAACCGCCCGCGCCTTTCAAACCACCGAGGATGGGGCTACACACAGCCACACCACAGTCGCCAACCAGTCGCCACGGCAGCGCCGCAAACCACGGCCAAACTGCAGCTACCGCGCGCTACAGCCTGGGTCGGCCCGCCGAGAATCGCCGCCCCCGCCCAAATGCCGCCCCCACAGCCCCAGCCGACGACCCGCCACAATGGCCAAACCTTCGGCAAAACTCCCACACCGTCGCCGCGGCAGCCCGGCCAGCGCGGCCGGCGCCACAGCCACACAAGCCGAGGCGTGCGGCGATGACGGCCGTGCAAACGCGCCTCCGCCGCCCCATCGCCTTCCGTCGCCCTCCCGCCGTTTCCCGATCGGCCCGCAGCCGTCGGGCCACATCGCGCGCCGTCCTCCTCCTCTCGCCCGCCAACATTCACAGCCGTTTCTCAACAATTGCCCGCCGCAAACGGACGCCGCCTGCGCAACAGGCGCCGCCGCCCCTCGCCGCTTCCGACCCAACCCCTCGACCGAGGCAAACCGCAATCCCAATCTACAGACCAACCCAATCTGCCGTCAAGCACACACGACAGCCGACCTTACACGTTACACGTTACGCGTTACACATTACGTTTACACGTCTACGTTAGGTTAGGTTAGGTGGACGTGGGTTAGGTTAAGGGGACTTGGGTTAGGTTAAGCGTCAAACTTAGGTTAAGCATTCAAACACGTCAGGCGTCAGAGGTTAGGTTAGGTTAGGTTAGGTTAGGTTACACGTTAGGTTAAGGGGTCAGTGCTAGGTTAAGAAGCGTCAAACGTAGGTTAAAAAAGCGTTCAAACGTGAGGCGTGAGCCGGACAGCTTACCTTACGTAGACGTTAGGGGCTCACAGGCTGAGCTCACCTCGCCACACCACAGGTTAGGTTCGGTTCGGTTCGGTTCGCTCGGCTCAGCGTAAAGCGCCGAGGTCAGGGTTACGTTCGTTCACCTTCGGGCGCCACACTTTCGGTTGAAAGGTCGCGACGGGACGACGTCGGCAGGCACGCCGCAAACGAACAAAAACGTACAGACGACGTCGGAAACCGCCGACAGACGGGGGAGCAGCACGACCACGACCAGACACCGAGCGCGAACGAGACACACGCGAACCACCCCCACCGGCCAAAGGGCACCACACAACAACCCAGAGCACCACGTGTCGACACCAGAGCAACCCGCCGCTCACGCGACATGGCTGGCACCGAAGGGCAACCGCCCGCAACTGCGCTTTCCGCGCCGGCCCGGATGCACGTCGTGCTACAACAACACCACTACCGTACACAGCCGCTGTTCACAACATCACTATCAATGGCGCGCCCGCGGCTCGCCGCCGTCGCAGTCGCAGCCCCAACGCCAGCACTTTTGCACCACCATTCACACGCACCGCAACACAGCTCGCCGACACAGCCGAACAAAACAAACACCACACAACAACAGCAACAACGCCGCCGCCTCTACTTGTGCCGGCGACCCACCCCGCCGATGGCGCACCTTTCGCCAGCCGGCAATCGACACACACGCACCCACCCACCGGGGCCCAGTGCAAAAAAAAAAAAAAAAAAAAAACACACACAAAAACAAAAAAACCAAACAACACAAACGACACGGGAAGCGCACACCGCCAACCAGTCGTCGTCTCAAAATAACAAACACAAACAAAATAAACTAACAACTAGGGCAACACAAAACAAAAACGCCTCGCACGAACCGCCCACAAAAAGGACAAGCACACGCACAGCCTCTGCTGACGACCACGACGCAGCGGCACGCTGCTCCTGTCCCGCGCCCCGCGCCCCACTCGATTCACAACTCACGCGACACCGTCAACGACGGGCTCGCTTCCCGCAACCTACCACCTTTCCGCCACGACGCACAGCCCCAGCCCCAGCCCCACCCGAC
Source organism: Schistocerca piceifrons (assembly GCF_021461385.2). NCBI lineage: Eukaryota > Metazoa > Arthropoda > Insecta > Orthoptera > Acrididae > Schistocerca > Schistocerca piceifrons. The sequence goes on along the minus strand of NW_025726835.1, from coordinate 90,011 downwards.
GACGCCCGTGGCAACGACTGCACTTTCACCACCGCCTCCCCCTTCCCCCCCAAAACACACACACACACACACACACACACACACACACAGCCAGCCAAAAACGCACTCGCGACCCACACATGCACGTGCATCGGCACACGCCAACCAGTCAACGTCGACAACCACACGCAAGGCTCGAAACGAAACCGGCGTCCTTCCACGTTGCCATCAAGCTACGCGACACAAGACACAAGGAACCAACACAACAGCCGGCCCCACTAATTCCCACTCTCACGCCGCAAAAAGCACACCGAAACCGCCAAACGCACGCACATTCCCCTTCGCACTGACACCACCGACCGGCTCGCTACCACACACCTCTCGGCAGCCGTTTCACGCCAATTCGCCACACCGCCCACACAGTCGACAAGCGCCCGCCCTGTACGGCACACGCAACGACGCAGCGCAGCAAAGGGCGCCCGCAACACATACCTCTCCGCCGCCCGACGCGCCAACCGCCACACCACACCGCCAGCCACTCGCAAATTGTGCACTGCCACCAGCCACACGTCCAACACGCCGCGCCGCCTCCGGCCACCCGCCAGGGGGCGCTCACGTCCGCGACAACAGCGCGGCCCGCCGGGCCGGGCCGGGCCGAACCGAACCGAGCCGCCGCTGCTCTGCACTCGGCACGGCCACACCCTGCTGCAGACCGGGCTCGTCCCTCTGTACGCGTCTGCCTGCGCATCAACACAACACGACCTTTTTTTTTTTTTTTTTTTTTTTTTTTCTCTCTCTCTACCGCCATCCCTCCTTCTCGCGTTTTACTCGTTGTTGCAGCAGCGGCGCACACCTACACATCCACAGCCCCAGCCGAGCCGGCCTCACCTCAGGGCCCGCCGCCAGCGTCTCCTCCTCGGGCACAGGTGCGGTGCTGTGGCCGCCCATCCAACCGCATTGCTGGCCGTCCAGCCACCAGGCGTTCCCACTGCCGCGAGCCACGCCGCGCACCGACCCTGCTGCAGAAAACGAAGCATAGCCAGAGACCGACCGATACACAAAGCAAGCCGTCGCCTCGCCTCTTGTCCTTCCTGCCTTCCTTCCGCCCCCGCCCTTCTCACACCACCGCCTCTCCACTTTCGCCCCCCCCCCCTCCTTTTTTTTTTTTTGTTTTCTTCTTTCTTTCTTTCTTTCTTTCTTTCTTTCTTTGGCCCTCTCTCCTTCCCGCCATGGCGGTTACGGCACCGCCTGCAGCGGCAGATTTTTTGCGCCCACACGCCTACTCCTACCACCATTAACCTTGCCCTGCCCTGCCCATCAACGTCGCAGTCGAACCGACGCTTGCCAACACACTGCCCACGTTCCTTTCTCTTTTCGGCCTACGCCCATTACGCGCCGCCGCCACAGCACCTTCCCTTCCCACAACACACCGACGTCATCACACGCACCCAAAACAGGGGCCACGACCGTGTTCCTCGCCCACTCCCATCCCGCACGGTACGCACATTCCCAACTACTACCGCGCACCCTCCCTTTCCAATCTGTGTGTCTCTGTGTCTGTGTCCTGTCCGCGCGTGACGCCTCTCAACATCCGCCGTCCCCCGTCCCGTTTTCGCCCCCATGCCGTCGTCGCGCCGCCTCCGCCCCTGTCCGCCCCGCACCACACCATACACCGCTGCTTGTCCCGGCCGTTGCCACCAAAGGCGCCGACCGCAAACGCGCCACGCCGCAGCCCCCGTGCGTCTCGCGCTCGCTTGCATCTCCGTGCCGACGCTGCCTCTCTTCCCGCTCGCACTCGACCTCGACAACACAGTCTTTGGCTCCGCCACTGCGTGTTCCGGTGGTACGCACGCTGCAACACGTATGTATTCATTACCAGAGCGATGGCGAGGCATGACAGCATCTCTGTCTGACCAGAGAGTTCTTTATCGCTGCTAGTCGGCGCTTGGACCGCGCCAGACGACAGTAGTGGCACGCACCGGGTCGCCAGGAACAGTTGTTATATATATATTGTAGCGCGAGTCGGGAGAGGTAGTAGTCGGTCGACAGTAGTAGCGGGTGGACGGTTGTACTGAGCGGGCGTCGGCGGCGTGCTCTGCTCGTCTCGCGACTCTGGTCACGGTTCGGGACGATGTATAGTATATTGTGTTATAATCAAAAGGTGGTGTGACGCTGCATTGCGCAAATCTGATAACGTATGTTCATTGTACTTATTTTGTTCAACAACAAAAGCCCCACTATTACTTTTTTTCTAAAGTAACTTTTGTCTCTTAACGAAAAACATTCACTTTTTAAAGACTACTTCCTATGGCATTTCCCTCCAAGGAGTGCAATTAATTACCAGCCAGCACTCATTCATTGCACACAGCTGTGTAAGGGGTATCTACAATTGAGGAGCGGATATAAATGCAATTTTTTGTTTTTTTTTTTTTGTGTGTGTGTTGTAACCTCCCAGCAAAATTTAAAATAATGGACAATGTTATTTACGGATGCTAATGGACATTGCGCTAATTGTAACCTCGCCCACAATGAGAGGTATTGAAAATGGCAACAAAAATGTGAAATTCGCAATCTGACTCAAATATAAAGTCTTCACACAACATTTACAAAGGTCCGTTCAGTGACAAGAAACTTCAATTAAACCGAAATATCGGTCTTTGGCCCTGTGCAAAACAATCAGAATTAAAGTCTTACCTCCGAATAAATGGATGTCACATTTCTGCTCTGGTTGTTGCGCAGCGCTTGGAGGAACTGCATTGCAAATAATAATATTCTCTTTTTTTGTGATTTTAGTGACATTTTTCTTCAAAGAAGTGGAATGAAATGTGAAGTGCAACGAACTCTTTAGTTCAATAAAAAATTTAATGTTTGAAAAATGCTTTTGAAATAAAAATTATTATTGGGGAACTTGTTGGAGAATAATTACAATAAATACAATTTTTCATTATCTAATGATTATATTAATTAACAGTATACCTTATTCACCATCTTGACCAGTGTTGCCGACCGCCTACATCACACAACCGCACTCGGCTGCTACTACTGACCGACCGCTCTGCATGACGACTATTAGCGTACTGCACGCGACGACTACTGACAGAGTACAGCCCTCAACTACACAGAGCTACGGACTCGCAACGACTACTGACAGACTGACTGACTGACTGACTGAGAACCGCTCGCAACACTCGCGCAGTCCAGCGCAAACTCTCTGGTCACAGATGCTACAATGTCTCGCCATCGCTACTATGTTACATACGTGTTTCAGTGTCTTTTTCATTGGGGTAACGATCTTTGGCTCTTTTTATTTCTGAATACAGGGCCAAAGGTCAACGCTGCTGCCCTTATACAATTTATCAGGTTTCATTATGTCTGTTGCAATGTTACATACGGTTCACTCTTTCATTAATATTATCGTTGGGTTTGTTTTGTAGGGACGTTAACATTCTGGCACATTTTTATTATCATCGGACTCTCTGCTATTTGTGCAGGGAGGTTATACCTGGGTCCATTTCCATTTCCATTTACATTTTAATATTGATAGACTTTTTGTTTTCTTTTTTGTTTCTTGTTGTTTTTCCTTCTTTTTTTTTGTTGTTTTTTTTTTCTTTTTTTGTTTTGTTTTTCCCGCTCTCACCACCACCGCCGCATCACGCCTTCCGTTTTCTTGGTTTCTTTTCTGTTCTTCAACTGCTTCAACATCACCGCGCCCCATTTCCACACCACAGCCATCAGCCTCCAAGACGGGCGGGCGCAGTGTGCCGTTTCCGGCGCACAAGCACACCCGTACGGTACTCTCCTCGCCCCCACGCCACCAACAACACAGCGACCACGCGGCTTTCAGGCACGGCACGGCACGGCACGGCACCGGCGAAATGCGCCGCCCCCGCCCCTCCGCGCATCCGTCCGTCTCGCCACGTTCACTGACAGCCGCGTCTGCGGCTACACCACGACAACCACAACACAACACCGCTCCCCTCCCTGGCAACTCACATTGTTTTTCTCCTCCTCTTTTGCACAAACCACAACGCCGAGCACAGGCGCAAGCCACCCACACCGCGCCCCTCCCCGTCCCGTCTTTGGCCGCCGCTCCTCGTTTCCTCGTTTGCCCCCTCCCATCTCCCGAAATGCCATGCCAGCAGCGTTACGCATGCCCCTCCCCTGTCCACACAACACTACCGCCTAAACGAACAGCCTTTTCCGGGCCACATCCAGGGCACGCCCACCTCCAAACACTGCCAATTCACGGACGCACACACACACACACACACACACACACACTCACTTTCTCGACACCTTTCTGTACGGAGGGTGCGTCATCTCGACCGTGACAGAGTGACGGCAACTATCGACGATCCATTTCCCCCCACTGGTAAAACATGTCCACTAACACCTACATACATCATTCAAGTACACAGACAATAGCATACACACAATGGGAGGGCACACGAACATGGACGGCACGGCACTGTCATACACTCTTCCTCAGAACCATATCAACAAACGTTACGTACATCCGGGAAAGCGAAAGCGAAAGCGAACGCGAAAGCGAACGCGAAAGCGAAAGCGAAAGCAAAAGCAAAGGCAAAGCCCAATGCAGCCGTCAAAGGTAACGTTCACCACGGCAGACACTTGCAGCCGCGCCGCCGTTAAACGCATTTCAGTGCGGCTCCAATACGCCTCCGACACGGGAACGTTCCGTTGCTCTACGAATGCGTTTCTCCCCTTTTTCCCTTCCTCTCTCTTTTGCCCCCCCTCCTTGCACTCTTGCCTCATTCCTCACGTTCTGCCCAGACATTCGACCGATCAAAGTCAACCTTTCGTTACCGTTCTCAGCGCGACGGTGTACAACAGTATGACGGGTGTGCCCAAGACTTCGGTTCAGTTGCGTGACGCCGGTCTATCGCGCCGATCGACAGTTACTCAGGGGGCGACGGATCGGACCACGTCACCGACACACAAAACACTTTCAAACAAACAAATACATACCGGATGGACACAGACAAACACGTGTACAGACATTCGCCAAACAAACGACCGCCGCCGCCGCCGCCGTCGTCGTCTAGCGTGCATCTTGAATGACGACATCGGTGTGCGTGCGTCGTACGCAATCAGTCAGACACGGCTATCAAACATCAGAGTCGAATGGTACATCATCGTGCGTGTCGCCGTACACGTACAGTACAATACAACAACAATGCGTCTTAATGGCACGTTCATTTCAACGTCACTCACACACCTCCACGCTGCAGTTACGTCGCACCATTGTCAAACTCGGCGTACAGCAAAGGGAATAGTGGGCGGCAAAAAAAACCAAACAAAAACATTTCACATTTCACCCTCGCCATGTATGATGTGCAAAAAAACAAACCCGCAAACGGCCGTCGTTACGGTGACACAAAAGTCGCCGATCACACTGTCCCCCCTCGCAGACGGGTAACACACACACACACACACACACCAACAACACCAATGGGTCAAAAACCACGCCAACGAGGCGTGCCACCATTCCACGCCACGGCGACCAACCTCGTGGCCGTACCCCGCGCAACACGCTTTGACGCGCCCCCCCACCCACAATCAAAATGCACACATACATCACAGCCGTCCACACAAACAACAACAACAACAATTCCGCCCTTCCCGCAAAAGGCAAGTTGGTGGCCCTGAAAAGGGCCGTTTTGCCGCTCTCGCAACGGAGGAGCCTTCTCTCTCCATCCTTCCTTCCATTCCAGAGCCACCTCCTTACTTGGAGCTCGTGTACTTGGTCACCGCCTTCGTGCCCTCGCTCACGGCGTGCTTGGCCAGCTCGCCAGGCAGCAACAGCCGCACAGCGGTCTGGATCTCGCGGGACGTGATGGTCGAGCGCTTGTTGTAGTGCGCCAGGCGAGAAGCCTCGGCCGCAATGCGCTCGAAAATGTCGTTCACGAAGCTGTTCATGATGCTCATCGCCTTCGACGAGATGCCCGTGTCAGGGTGCACCTGCTTCAGCACCTTGTAGATGTAGATGGCATAGCTCTCCTTCCTCTTGCGCTTCTTCTTCTTGTCGCCCTTCGAAATGTTCTTCTGCGCCTTGCCAGCCTTCTTGGCGGCCTTCCCGCTAGTCTTGGGCGGCATCTCGAACCAACGTACGGCAGCAGCAACACCAGTAGCAAGCGCTCCGCTCTAGTCAGCGTCTCCCCACACAGTGGCACCCGCCGCCAGCCGCCGCCGCACCTTTACCAGCTCGCCCTGTTGCGGCCGCCGACCAATGGGGCGCGCGCGCAACCGGCCGCCGCACCCGAGCCCATAAAGCACCCCCACCCCGGCTGCGCCGGCGCGCACTCCGCTGCTCGACTCGCTGCCGCTCGCACCGGTCGTTTTCGTTTCCGTTTCGTGTGCACCGTCGCTAGCCCATCGCCATGTCCGGACGCGGAAAGGGAGGCAAAGTCAAGGGCAAGTCAAAGTCCCGCTCAAGCAGGGCTGGGCTCCAGTTCCCGGTCGGCAGAATCCACCGCCTCCTGCGCAAGGGAAACTACGCAGAGCGCGTCGGCGCCGGGGCGCCCGTCTACCTCGCCGCCGTCATGGAGTACCTCGCGGCTGAGGTGCTCGAGCTGGCCGGAAACGCGGCCCGCGACAACAAGAAGACGCGCATCATCCCGCGCCACCTGCAGCTTGCCATCCGCAACGACGAGGAGCTCAACAAGCTCCTGTCGGGCGTCACCATCGCACAGGGTGGTGTCCTGCCCAACATCCAGGCCGTCCTGCTGCCAAAGAAGACCGAGAAGAAGGCCTAAAGGAGGCCAGGCAATCGCAGCGCCGCGTGCTCCCCTGCACGCAACGCGCTTTGCCGGCTCGGCTCGGCCCACAACAATCGGCCCTTTTCAGGGCCACCACACACACCTACGTCCAAAGCAAAATTTCAGTCGTCCTCGCCGCACCTTGTTTTGTTTTAACTTTGCACTGTCACAGCACAGCCGCCGCCGGCGCACGTCCGCCATCTTGTCGTCCACACAGCCCGTGTGGCCCAACACACACACACACACACACACACATTTTGCACGGTCGCAGTCGCCTTCCAAACCGACAACGGCAGCAATAATGACCATTGTTAAAGGGAGGCGTGTCGACACACCGCCCTCCACTCCCGCGCGCAACGGCCGTCGACACGAACGAAACAGCTGATCCGGCCGCCTATGCCCACACGCCTTGCCTCGGAAACCCCAACGCCGCCGCAAACAAACACACAGAGACAAACCACGCAAGCAAATAATCACCGCCTCTCGCACAACAACACACAGCCCGCCATCTCCGTCGCGATCGATACAAAGACACACAATAACAAACACACAAACGAAGCAGCTCCACACACAGCCAGCCACATGACACGTTTCCTTTCCTTCTCCCCTCCCAGTCACATCACGTCGCTCAAACGGAAAGAAACAAACAAACAAACAAACAACACAGCGCACACACGCAGCAACAACACAGACTCTTTCGCACTTTTCAACTTCCGAACAGTGTGGTGGCCCTGAAAAGGGCCGTTTTCTAGTCTCTCCCACCCACAAGCACGGCCGCGGGAAGGCCAGCGCCCGCTGCGACGCAGCCTAACCGCCGAAACCGTACAGGGTGCGCCCCTGCCTCTTCAGGGCGTACACCACGTCCATGGCCGTCACAGTCTTGCGCTTGGCGTGCTCAGTGTACGTCACCGCGTCGCGGATCACGTTCTCCAGGAACACCTTCAGCACCCCGCGGGTCTCCTCGTAGATCAGACCAGAGATGCGCTTCACGCCGCCCCTGCGAGCCAGGCGGCGGATGGCGGGCTTCGTGATGCCCTGGATGTTGTCGCGCAACACCTTGCGGTGCCGCTTGGCGCCACCCTTGCCGAGCCCCTTTCCTCCCTTGCCGCGGCCTGTCATCCTTCCTTCCTCGGGCAAAGCAACAACGTGCACAAACAGCAGCTGCAGCGGCTGGCGAGTCGGCTACGGTCTGCGCCCAGCGCGCCCGCCGCCCCCCTATATAGACTCTGGCCCGCCCTCCCCCCACCACGCGCAACCGAGGGCATATAAGCGCAGCACGGAGGCGCGCGGGCCCGTTGTCAAGGCAGCACCGGACGCCGCGCCGCACCTAACCTCCACGCACGCCGCTCCGCTACCGCTACCGCCATGGCCCGCACAAAGCAAACGGCCCGCAAGTCCACCGGCGGAAAGGCGCCGCGCAAACAGCTCGCCACCAAGGCGGCGAGGAAGAGCGCGCCCGCCACCGGAGGCGTCAAGAAGCCCCACCGCTACAGGCCGGGCACCGTCGCCCTGCGAGAAATCAGGCGCTACCAGAAGAGCACAGAGCTGCTCATCCGCAAGCTGCCATTCCAGCGCCTAGTGCGCGAGATCGCCCAGGACTTCAAGACCGACCTGCGCTTCCAGAGCTCCGCAGTCATGGCCCTGCAGGAGGCCAGCGAGGCCTACCTCGTCGGCCTCTTCGAAGACACCAACCTGTGCGCAATCCACGCCAAGCGCGTCACCATCATGCCCAAGGACATCCAGCTCGCGCGCCGCATCCGCGGCGAGCGCGCCTAAACCGCGCCGCGGCACCGCACCGCACCGCACAAACAAAAACGGCCCTTTTCAGGGCCACTAACATCTCTCCGTCGCGAGCAAACTTTGTCGGTCGCCTGCCTCTCGCCCCGCAACCCAAAAACAAAAACCACCACTTCCCGTCCGTCCGCCACACCCGCTCACTCTGCCTGCCTGCTAGCAGCGCGCAACAATCACACATCATCCCTCCCCGGCGCTCAAAGCGCACAATGCCCAACGGCCGACGTCACACCGCACGGGTGGCTGGCCGGCCGCCGCTTTCGTTTCGAAAACAAAAAAACCCGCACTCCACTCCGACGGCCAACGGCCAGGCAGGCGCGCTCGCTCGCTCTACACGCCACCGAAATCCCCGCCGACTCCTTCCGCATCTCAACGTGCCCCCCGTTGCAAAACATAACACACACACACACAAAGGAACAAAACAAAACAAAGACCAGACACGACTCGACAAGACAGACATCCGAGAAGAACGAACGCAGGCAAGCCAACCAACGTATTCAAACAAAACAACGTGACAGAAAACCAACCGTCGGCCGCCGCCACAAACACGGCGACAATCAACCACGACAACAACAACAACAACAACAACAACAACACCGCTTACCGCTACCGCCGCCCACACCCGCCACCGACCCCCGCAATCCAACCACCACGGCACGCAAACAGCATCCCCACGGGCATACAGAAACGCCAGACAGACAGACACCCACACCAAACGCAACACGACAATCAAAACCTTCCCCGACGTGCTTTGATGGCCCTGAGAAGGGCCGTTTTGGGCCGCGCGTCTCTTGCGCGCCACTAGACGACGACGGGGGGTGGGGACGACGGAGTCAAGCGCCAAACCCTTCCATTCCCATCTCTTTCTCCTCTACTCTACTTCTTCTTCTTGGGCGAAGCCTTCGCCTTAGACGGCGTCGTCGCCTTCTTCGGGCGCGGCGCCTTCGGCTTCTTCGTCGGAACCTTGGCGGCCTTCTTCGCCTTCGACGGCGACTTGGCCTTGGCCGGCTTGGCCGCAGCCGCCTTCTTCGCACCCGCGGGAGCGGCCGACGCCGCAGACGCCTTCTTGGCGGCGCCCGCCTTCCGACCGGTCGCCGCCTTCACGCCACCAGCCTTCTTTGCGCCGGCCGCACGGGCGCCCTTCTTCTCCTTGCTGGCCGGAGCGGCGCGCTTCTTCTTGGCACCGCCAGCACGAGCCTTGCCGCCCTCGGCCGCCCCCCCGCCGCCGGCGCCGGCAAGCTTGAACGAGCCGGACGCGCCCTTCCCCTTCGTCTGCACCAGCTCGCCCGCCACGACGGCCGACTTGAGGTACTTCTTGATAAACGGCGCCAGCTTCTCCGCGTCCAGCTTGTAGTGCGCGGCTATGTACTTCTTGATCGCCTGCAGCGACGACCCGCCGCGCTCATTCAGACTCTTGATGGCGGCCGTCACCATCTCAGAGGTGCGCGGGTGCGCAGGCTTGGCGCGCGGCTTCTTCGCAGACGACGCAGACTTGGCCTTCTTCGTAGTGCCGGTGGCGGCGGGTGCCGCAGCAGTCTCGTTCGTAGCCGCCTGATCTGCCATTTCGACGACGCGCCTAACACACAGCGAGAGCGAGCGGGACGGACGGCAGGCACGCAAGCACAGCACAGCAGCAGAGCAGAGAATGCGTGTGCATAAGTGTGTGTGTGACGCATTTCTGCGTTAACACTTGTGAGGAAGTTTTCAGCGTACTTGACGCTCTTTCTTCCATAAATAGGGTGCACCATGTTAGTATAAGTCTTTGTGAGGTTTTAGTCTTGTTCTGCACTGGAACATCACATGAGGAAAGTCTTCACTTCGCGGCACTATTGTTGCAGGCGAAGGAGATCTGGCCAGCGCAGCGTGGCGCGCCAGTGTGGTCGATGGCCGAGATCGCGTACCTTAGGGTTACGCGATACTTCGACCTTCTCGTAGAAGTCTTGGGCAGCGAGTTGGAACCGCTGTCTGAGTAAAGGAACTCCTGCGACGTGGTGTAGTTCCGCGGTGTTGAAGTCCCACGGAAGATGCAGCACCGTTCTGAGGGCCCTGTTTTGGACCATTTGTAGACGGCGGATGTTGGTCTCGGCTGCGTTGCCCCACACCACCGCTGCATAATCAAACAGCGGGCTGATGGTGGCTTTGTACAAGGTGAGACCTAAGTCTGCTGGTAGCGATGATGTGGGGTTGATGACCGGGTACAACATGCGCAGTCTACCCAGTGCCTTCCTCCTCACTTCTTCGATGTGTTGGCGCCACGTTAGACGCTTGTCTAGCGTGACGCCAAGATACTTGGCACTGTTGTTCCACGGTACGGGTCTTCCGCGGACTGTCAGCTGCTCGAGGTCTGCCGGAACATGCCTGAGCGCGATGATGATCGCCTGGCTTTTCTCGGGATTATAAGCCAGACGCCATTTCGTGGCCCATTCTTCTAGCGCCGCGGTTGCCGCTTGCAGACGCCGTTGTAGAGCTCGGGGGCATCTGCTGCGGCCGTAGACGGCGGTGTCGTCCGCGTACAGGGCGTTGTTCACTGCACCTGTACGTGGGAGGTCCGCTGTGTAGACCGAGTAAAGCGTCGGGCCGATGACCGAGCCTTGCGGTACACCCGCGAGTACCCGGCGCTCCGTGGAGATTCCACTGTCTGCCCGAACGTGGAACGTCCTGTCCCGCAGGTAAGTCTGCAGGAGACTCACGTGTGACACGGGTACCCCCAGTACAAGCAACTTGTACAGGAGGCCTTCGTGCCACACCGAGTCAAAGGCGCGTGACACGTCGAGCATAAGAGCACCGAAATACTCGCGTCGGTCAACTGCTCCGAACGCTTCCTCAGTCAGCCGTAGGACTTGGTGTGTGGCAGAGTGTCCTCGCCGGAACCCAAATTGCTCATCAGGCAGAATTTGTTCGTCGGTGATATGACGCAGGAGGCGCGTCATGTATAGCCGCTCAAAAAGTTTGGATAGCGCCGGCAGCAAGCTAATCGGACGGTAGTTTTTTGCCATCCGCGCGTCTTTCCCTGGTTTTGGTAGGGCCACTATTTCTGCGTGCTTCCAGATTTGCGGAAACTCTTCTGTACGAAGCACTTCATTGAAGAGTTCTGTAAGTTTGGCCACTGCTTCTTCTGGGAGTTGCCTGAGGAGCGAATTTGTCACCATGTCTGGACCCGCGGCTTTGCGACCTTGAAGGTGACGCAGCAGCAGTTTCACCTCGTCGACGGCTATCGGCGTGATGTGGTCGTCTGGGTCCCTCGCCGCAAGGTAGCGGGGAAGACGATCCCTGACGAGTCGAATGTGCGCTGCGTCGACTGGGTCCTCCATCGGTGTGAAATTAGCGGCGAACGCATCGGCCAGGCAGTTGGCCTTTGCATTCGGCTCGCTGACAAAATCTGCTCCGACCTGGAGTGGAGGAACTTTCATCGTGCGACGGATGAAGCTCTTAACCGTTCTCCACGCCGAACCATCTTCCGTGTTGAGCTGGGAGATCTTGGTCGCCCACTCCTGGTGCCTGTGTTTTTCTGCTGCGACCTTGATTTCCCGGCGCAACCGGTTGAGTGTCGGTTTGATGGCCGGATTGCGGGTGCGTTGCCATTCTCTGGCAACCCGGTTTTTCTCGGAGATTAAGTTCTCCAGGTCTCGTGGCAAACGCTGTGGTTTGCAGCTTCGGTGGTCGGCTGCTGGTCTGGGCGGCGTGGCGTTGGTTGCTGCTTCCACCATGCAGTTTGTGTAGTGTTGTAGAGCCGCGTTTACGCCGTTCGCGGCCGGTTCCGGGAGTTGTTCCAACGCTGCCACCATGGCTTCGCGGTATTGGTCCCAGTTGATTCCGCGTAAGTCGAGCCCTCTTCTTGGAATTGGCGCAAGTTCCGCCTCAACTTCGAACATGACTGGGACATGATCGGAGTTGATCGGCGGCCTTGTGCTCGCTGTCAGGTTCTGTCTGACGCCTTTGTTTATCAGTATGTCGATCACGTCAGGCAACGCTCTAGGAGGAAAGATGGTCGGTTCGTGTGGGGCGACAACTACGGCGTTATGGCGCTCTACGATGCGTTGCAGCTGCCGCCCACTCGTGTTCGTAAGTCTGGAATTCCAGACTTGATTTTTGGAATTGTAGTCGCCTCCCAGTAGAAGTTGTCCTGGAAGTGACAACAATTTGTCCATGTCTTCTCGTTGCAGGCGCCGACTCGGTGACTTGTACACGACACCGACCGTGATTTTTCCATGCGCCGTGTTTACTGCGACCGCGGTCGCCTCGGCTGTCTGCAGCGGCGGCAGGTGAATCTTATAGTGGCTTAGCGTCCGACGAACGTATATTGCCGTTCCCCCTCCGTGGGTTGGCCTGTCGTCGCGGTGACACACATAATTCGGTATCCCGACGCGGACTCCGGGTTTCAGGAACGTCTCCGTCACGAGACATAAATCCACATTTTCCGTGCGAATTAGCTCGCGAAATTCTGCGGCCTGTTCTCGTAGGCCGCGGGCATTCCAGAGGCATATTTTAATTTCTCGTGGCGCTGCCATGCTGGGTCGTGGGGTTGTTGATATTTGTTGCCTGCTGCATAGCGGCCGCAATCTTGGCAGGAAGTTCGCTGATGACGTTCACGACGAGGGAAATGAATTTTTCCATCATCGCGAACATTCGCTGCTCCATTGCCATCATCATGCGCTCATAGCTGGCGCTCATGCTGCCGACGGCGTCGTGGCGGTCGGCTTGTGGTGTGTTGTCGAGTGCTGCCTGGCGAGCGGCGGTCTCGCCGCCATTGCCGTTGCCGACAAGATGGCGCGTGGCTGCCTGGCCAGCGGCGGGCTCGCCGCCATTGCTGCTGCCGACAAGATGGCGCGTGGCTGCCTGGGGTCCGCCATGCTGTCGGCGCCCGCGCAGGCCGGGGAAGATGGCCGCATCGTTCAGTGGCGGTGCCTCTGGGCCGCCATTTTGTGCCGCTGGCGCGGTGTTCTCCCAGCGGCGCGCGCTCTGATTGGCGCGCGGGCGCAGAGCAGAGAATCACAAGGCCCAGCCAGTGTCGCGGGCGGGCGCGGACGGCCGAGAGAGCGGCCGCCACTCTGCGCGCCGCCGCGCCGCGCCTCCCGCGCTTGCTACCGCCCAACGTCCGACAGCCTGTGCGGAGCAGCCCCAAACCTGCGCCACAACCGCCCGCGCCTTTCAAACCACCGAGGATGGGGCTACACACAGCCACACCACAGTCGCCAACCAGTCGCCACGGCAGCGCCGCAAACCACGGCCAAACTGCAGCTACCGCGCGCTACAGCCTGGGTCGGCCCGCCGAGAATCGCCGCCCCCGCCCAAATGCCGCCCCCACAGCCCCAGCCGACGACCCGCCACAATGGCCAAACCTTCGGCAAAACTCCCACACCGTCGCCGCGGCAGCCCGGCCAGCGCGGCCGGCGCCACAGCCACACAAGCCGAGGCGTGCGGCGATGACGGCCGTGCAAACGCGCCTCCGCCGCCCCATCGCCTTCCGTCGCCCTCCCGCCGTTTCCCGATCGGCCCGCAGCCGTCGGGCCACATCGCGCGCCGTCCTCCTCCTCTCGCCCGCCAACATTCACAGCCGTTTCTCAACAATTGCCCGCCGCAAACGGACGCCGCCTGCGCAACAGGCGCCGCCGCCCCTCGCCGCTTCCGACCCAACCCCTCGACCGAGGCAAACCGCAATCCCAATCTACAGACCAACCCAATCTGCCGTCAAGCACACACGACAGCCGACCTTACACGTTACACGTTACGCGTTACACATTACGTTTACACGTCTACGTTAGGTTAGGTTAGGTGGACGTGGGTTAGGTTAAGGGGACTTGGGTTAGGTTAAGCGTCAAACTTAGGTTAAGCATTCAAACACGTCAGGCGTCAGAGGTTAGGTTAGGTTAGGTTAGGTTAGGTTACACGTTAGGTTAAGGGGTCAGTGCTAGGTTAAGAAGCGTCAAACGTAGGTTAAAAAAGCGTTCAAACGTGAGGCGTGAGCCGGACAGCTTACCTTACGTAGACGTTAGGGGCTCACAGGCTGAGCTCACCTCGCCACACCACAGGTTAGGTTCGGTTCGGTTCGGTTCGCTCGGCTCAGCGTAAAGCGCCGAGGTCAGGGTTACGTTCGTTCACCTTCGGGCGCCACACTTTCGGTTGAAAGGTCGCGACGGGACGACGTCGGCAGGCACGCCGCAAACGAACAAAAACGTACAGACGACGTCGGAAACCGCCGACAGACGGGGGAGCAGCACGACCACGACCAGACACCGAGCGCGAACGAGACACACGCGAACCACCCCCACCGGCCAAAGGGCACCACACAACAACCCAGAGCACCACGTGTCGACACCAGAGCAACCCGCCGCTCACGCGACATGGCTGGCACCGAAGGGCAACCGCCCGCAACTGCGCTTTCCGCGCCGGCCCGGATGCACGTCGTGCTACAACAACACCACTACCGTACACAGCCGCTGTTCACAACATCACTATCAATGGCGCGCCCGCGGCTCGCCGCCGTCGCAGTCGCAGCCCCAACGCCAGCACTTTTGCACCACCATTCACACGCACCGCAACACAGCTCGCCGACACAGCCGAACAAAACAAACACCACACAACAACAGCAACAACGCCGCCGCCTCTACTTGTGCCGGCGACCCACCCCGCCGATGGCGCACCTTTCGCCAGCCGGCAATCGACACACACGCACCCACCCACCGGGGCCCAGTGCAAAAAAAAAAAAAAAAAAAAAACACACACAAAAACAAAAAAACCAAACAACACAAACGACACGGGAAGCGCACACCGCCAACCAGTCGTCGTCTCAAAATAACAAACACAAACAAAATAAACTAACAACTAGGGCAACACAAAACAAAAACGCCTCGCACGAACCGCCCACAAAAAGGACAAGCACACGCACAGCCTCTGCTGACGACCACGACGCAGCGGCACGCTGCTCCTGTCCCGCGCCCCGCGCCCCACTCGATTCACAACTCACGCGACACCGTCAACGACGGGCTCGCTTCCCGCAACCTACCACCTTTCCGCCACGACGCACAGCCCCAGCCCCAGCCCCACCCGACGACGCCCGTGGCAACGACTGCACTTTCACCACCGCCTCCCCCTTCCCCCCCAAAACACACACACACACACACACACACACACACACAGCCAGCCAAAAACGCACTCGCGACCCACACATGCACGTGCATCGGCACACGCCAACCAGTCAACGTCGACAACCACACGCAAGGCTCGAAACGAAACCGGCGTCCTTCCACGTTGCCATCAAGCTACGCGACACAAGACACAAGGAACCAACACAACAGCCGGCCCCACTAATTCCCACTCTCACGCCGCAAAAAGCACACCGAAACCGCCAAACGCACGCACATTCCCCTTCGCACTGACACCACCGACCGGCTCGCTACCACACACCTCTCGGCAGCCGTTTCACGCCAATTCGCCACACCGCCCACACAGTCGACAAGCGCCCGCCCTGTACGGCACACGCAACGACGCAGCGCAGCAAAGGGCGCCCGCAACACATACCTCTCCGCCGCCCGACGCGCCAACCGCCACACCACACCGCCAGCCACTCGCAAATTGTGCACTGCCACCAGCCACACGTCCAACACGCCGCGCCGCCTCCGGCCACCCGCCAGGGGGCGCTCACGTCCGCGACAACAGCGCGGCCCGCCGGGCCGGGCCGGGCCGAACCGAACCGAGCCGCCGCTGCTCTGCACTCGGCACGGCCACACCCTGCTGCAGACCGGGCTCGTCCCTCTGTACGCGTCTGCCTGCGCATCAACACAACACGACCTTTTTTTTTTTTTTTTTTTTTTTTTTTCTCTCTCTCTACCGCCATCCCTCCTTCTCGCGTTTTACTCGTTGTTGCAGCAGCGGCGCACACCTACACATCCACAGCCCCAGCCGAGCCGGCCTCACCTCAGGGCCCGCCGCCAGCGTCTCCTCCTCGGGCACAGGTGCGGTGCTGTGGCCGCCCATCCAACCGCATTGCTGGCCGTCCAGCCACCAGGCGTTCCCACTGCCGCGAGCCACGCCGCGCACCGACCCTGCTGCAGAAAACGAAGCATAGCCAGAGACCGACCGATACACAAAGCAAGCCGTCGCCTCGCCTCTTGTCCTTCCTGCCTTCCTTCCGCCCCCGCCCTTCTCACACCACCGCCTCTCCACTTTCGCCCCCCCCCTCCTTTTTTTTTTTTGTTTTCTTCTTTCTTTCTTTCTTTCTTTCTTTCTTTCTTTGGCCCTCTCTCCTTCCCGCCATGGCGGTTACGGCACCGCCTGCAGCGGCAGATTTTTTGCGCCCACACGCCTACTCCTACCACCATTAACCTTGCCCTGCCCTGCCCATCAACGTCGCAGTCGAACCGACGCTTGCCAACACACTGCCCACGTTCCTTTCTCTTTTCGGCCTACGCCCATTACGCGCCGCCGCCACAGCACCTTCCCTTCCCACAACACACCGACGTCATCACACGCACCCAAAACAGGGGCCACGACCGTGTTCCTCGCCCACTCCCATCCCGCACGGTACGCACATTCCCAACTACTACCGCGCACCCTCCCTTTCCAATCTGTGTGTCTCTGTGTCTGTGTCCTGTCCGCGCGTGACGCCTCTCAACATCCGCCGTCCCCCGTCCCGTTTTCGCCCCCATGCCGTCGTCGCGCCGCCTCCGCCCCTGTCCGCCCCGCACCACACCATACACCGCTGCTTGTCCCGGCCGTTGCCACCAAAGGCACCGACCGCAAACGCGCCACGCCGCAGCCCCCGTGCGTCTCGCGCTCGCTTGCATCTCCGTGCCGACGCTGCCTCTCTTCCCGCTCGCACTCGACCTCGACAACACAGTCTTTGGCTCCGCCACTGCGTGTTCCGGTGGTACGCACGCTGCAACACGTATGTATTCATTACCAGAGCGATGGCGAGGCATGACAGCATCTCTGTCTGACCAGAGAGTTCTTTATCGCTGCTAGTCGGCGCTTGGACCGCGCCAGACGACAGTAGTGGCACGCACCGGGTCGCCAGGAACAGTTGTTATATATATATTGTAGCGCGAGTCGGGAGAGGTAGTAGTCGGTCGACAGTAGTAGCGGGTGGACGGTTGTACTGAGCGGGCGTCGGCGGCGTGCTCTGCTCGTCTCGCGACTCTGGTCACGGTTCGGGACGATGTATAGTATATTGTGTTATAATCAAAAGGTGGTGTGACGCTGCATTGCGCAAATCTGATAACGTATGTTCATTGTACTTCTTTTGTTCAACAACAAAAGCCCCACTATTACTTTTTTTCTAAAGTAACTTTTGTCTCTTAACGAAAAACATTCACTTTTTAAAGACTACTTCCTATGGCATTTCCCTCCAAGGAGTGCAATTAATTACCAGCCAGCACTCATTCATTGCACACAGCTGTGTAAGGGGTATCTACAATTGAGGAGCGGATATAAATGCAATTTTTTGTTTTTTTTTTTTTGTGTGTGTGTTGTAACCTCCCAGCAAAATTTAAAATAATGGACAATGTTATTTACGGATGCTAATGGACATTGCGCTAATTGTAACCTCGCCCACAATGAGAGGTATTGAAAATGGCAACAAAAATGTGAAATTCGCAATCTGACTCAAATATAAAGTCTTCACACAACATTTACAAAGGTCCGTTCAGTGACAAGAAACTTCAATTAAACCGAAATATCGGTCTTTGGCCCTGTGCAAAACAATCAGAATTAAAGTCTTACCTCCGAATAAATGGATGTCACATTTCTGCTCTGGTTGTTGCGCAGCGCTTGGAGGAACTGCATTGCAAATAATAATATTCTCTTTTTTTGTGATTTTAGTGACATTTTTCTTCAAAGAAGTGGAATGAAATGTGAAGTGCAACGAACTCTTTAGTTCAATAAAAAATTTAATGTTTGAAAAATGCTTTTGAAATAAAAATTATTATTGGGGAACTTGTTGGAGAATAATTACAATAAATACAATTTTTCATTATCTAATGATTATATTAATTAACAGTATACCTTATTCACCATCTTGACCAGTGTTGCCGACCGCCTACATCACACAACCGCACTCGGCTGCTACTACTGACCGACCGCTCTGCATGACGACTATTAGCGTACTGCACGCGACGACTACTGACAGAGTACAGCCCTCAACTACACAGAGCTACGGACTCGCAACGACTACTGACAGACTGACTGACTGACTGACTGAGAACCGCTCGCAACACTCGCGCAGTCCAGCGCAAACTCTCTGGTCACAGATGCTACAATGTCTCGCCATCGCTACTATGTTACATACGTGTTTCAGTGTCTTTTTCATTGGGGTAACGATCTTTGGCTCTTTTTATTTCTGAATACAGGGCCAAAGGTCAACGCTGCTGCCCTTATACAATTTATCAGGTTTCATTATGTCTGTTGCAATGTTACATACGGTTCACTCTTTCATTAATATTATCGTTGGGTTTGTTTTGTAGGGACGTTAACATTCTGGCACATTTTTATTATCATCGGACTCTCTGCTATTTGTGCAGGGAGGTTATACCTGGGTCCATTTCCATTTCCATTTACATTTTAATATTGATAGACTTTTTGTTTTCTTTTTTGTTTCTTGTTGTTTTTCCTTCTTTTTTTTTGTTGTTTTTTTTTTCTTTTTTTGTTTTGTTTTTCCCGCTCTCACCACCACCGCCGCATCACGCCTTCCGTTTTCTTGGTTTCTTTTCTGTTCTTCAACTGCTTCAACATCACCGCGCCCCATTTCCACACCACAGCCATCAGCCTCCAAGACGGGCGGGCGCAGTGTGCCGTTTCCGGCGCACAAGCACACCCGTACGGTACTCTCCTCGCCCCCACGCCACCAACAACACAGCGACCACGCGGCTTTCAGGCACGGCACGGCACGGCACGGCACCGGCGAAATGCGCCGCCCCCGCCCCTCCGCGCATCCGTCCGTCTCGCCACGTTCACTGACAGCCGCGTCTGCGGCTACACCACGACAACCACAACACAACACCGCTCCCCTCCCTGGCAACTCACATTGTTTTTCTCCTCCTCTTTTGCACAAACCACAACGCCGAGCACAGGCGCAAGCCACCCACACCGCGCCCCTCCCCGTCCCGTCTTTGGCCGCCGCTCCTCGTTTCCTCGTTTGCCCCCTCCCATCTCCCGAAATGCCATGCCAGCAGCGTTACGCATGCCCCTCCCCTGTCCACACAACACTACCGCCTAAACGAACAGCCTTTTCCGGGCCACATCCAGGGCACGCCCACCTCCAAACACTGCCAATTCACGGACGCACACACACACACACACACACACACACACACTCACTTTCTCGACACCTTTCTGTACGGAGGGTGCGTCATCTCGACCGTGACAGAGTGACGGCAACTATCGACGATCCATTTCCCCCCACTGGTAAAACATGTCCACTAACACCTACATACATCATTCAAGTACACAGACAATAGCATACACACAATGGGAGGGCACACGAACATGGACGGCACGGCACTGTCATACACTCTTCCTCAGAACCATATCAACAAACGTTACGTACATCCGGGAAAGCGAAAGCGAAAGCGAACGCGAAAGCGAACGCGAAAGCGAAAGCGAAAGCAAAAGCAAAGGCAAAGCCCAATGCAGCCGTCAAAGGTAACGTTCACCACGGCAGACACTTGCAGCCGCGCCGCCGTTAAACGCATTTCAGTGCGGCTCCAATACGCCTCCGACACGGGAACGTTCCGTTGCTCTACGAATGCGTTTCTCCCCTTTTTCCCTTCCTCTCTCTTTTGCCCCCCCTCCTTGCACTCTTGCCTCATTCCTCACGTTCTGCCCAGACATTCGACCGATCAAAGTCAACCTTTCGTTACCGTTCTCAGCGCGACGGTGTACAACAGTATGACGGGTGTGCCCAAGACTTCGGTTCAGTTGCGTGACGCCGGTCTATCGCGCCGATCGACAGTTACTCAGGGGGCGACGGATCGGACCACGTCACCGACACACAAAACACTTTCAAACAAACAAATACATACCGGATGGACACAGACAAACACGTGTACAGACATTCGCCAAACAAACGACCGCCGCCGCCGCCGCCGTCGTCGTCTAGCGTGCATCTTGAATGACGACATCGGTGTGCGTGCGTCGTACGCAATCAGTCAGACACGGCTATCAAACATCAGAGTCGAATGGTACATCATCGTGCGTGTCGCCGTACACGTACAGTACAATACAACAACAATGCGTCTTAATGGCACGTTCATTTCAACGTCACTCACACACCTCCACGCTGCAGTTACGTCGCACCATTGTCAAACTCGGCGTACAGCAAAGGGAATAGTGGGCGGCAAAAAAAACCAAACAAAAACATTTCACATTTCACCCTCGCCATGTATGATGTGCAAAAAAACAAACCCGCAAACGGCCGTCGTTACGGTGACACAAAAGTCGCCGATCACACTGTCCCCCCTCGCAGACGGGTAACACACACACACACACACACACCAACAACACCAATGGGTCAAAAACCACGCCAACGAGGCGTGCCACCATTCCACGCCACGGCGACCAACCTCGTGGCCGTACCCCGCGCAACACGCTTTGACGCGCCCCCCCACCCACAATCAAAATGCACACATACATCACAGCCGTCCACACAAACAACAACAACAACAATTCCGCCCTTCCCGCAAAAGGCAAGTTGGTGGCCCTGAAAAGGGCCGTTTTGCCGCTCTCGCAACGGAGGAGCCTTCTCTCTCCATCCTTCCTTCCATTCCAGAGCCACCTCCTTACTTGGAGCTCGTGTACTTGGTCACCGCCTTCGTGCCCTCGCTCACGGCGTGCTTGGCCAGCTCGCCAGGCAGCAACAGCCGCACAGCGGTCTGGATCTCGCGGGACGTGATGGTCGAGCGCTTGTTGTAGTGCGCCAGGCGAGAAGCCTCGGCCGCAATGCGCTCGAAAATGTCGTTCACGAAGCTGTTCATGATGCTCATCGCCTTCGACGAGATGCCCGTGTCAGGGTGCACCTGCTTCAGCACCTTGTAGATGTAGATGGCATAGCTCTCCTTCCTCTTGCGCTTCTTCTTCTTGTCGCCCTTCGAAATGTTCTTCTGCGCCTTGCCAGCCTTCTTGGCGGCCTTCCCGCTAGTCTTGGGCGGCATCTCGAACCAACGTACGGCAGCAGCAACACCAGTAGCAAGCGCTCCGCTCTAGTCAGCGTCTCCCCACACAGTGGCACCCGCCGCCAGCCGCCGCCGCACCTTTACCAGCTCGCCCTGTTGCGGCCGCCGACCAATGGGGCGCGCGCGCAACCGGCCGCCGCACCCGAGCCCATAAAGCACCCCCACCCCGGCTGCGCCGGCGCGCACTCCGCTGCTCGACTCGCTGCCGCTCGCACCGGTCGTTTTCGTTTCCGTTTCGTGTGCACCGTCGCTAGCCCATCGCCATGTCCGGACGCGGAAAGGGAGGCAAAGTCAAGGGCAAGTCAAAGTCCCGCTCAAGCAGGGCTGGGCTCCAGTTCCCGGTCGGCAGAATCCACCGCCTCCTGCGCAAGGGAAACTACGCAGAGCGCGTCGGCGCCGGGGCGCCCGTCTACCTCGCCGCCGTCATGGAGTACCTCGCGGCTGAGGTGCTCGAGCTGGCCGGAAACGCGGCCCGCGACAACAAGAAGACGCGCATCATCCCGCGCCACCTGCAGCTTGCCATCCGCAACGACGAGGAGCTCAACAAGCTCCTGTCGGGCGTCACCATCGCACAGGGTGGTGTCCTGCCCAACATCCAGGCCGTCCTGCTGCCAAAGAAGACCGAGAAGAAGGCCTAAAGGAGGCCAGGCAATCGCAGCGCCGCGTGCTCCCCTGCACGCAACGCGCTTTGCCGGCTCGGCTCGGCCCACAACAATCGGCCCTTTTCAGGGCCACCACACACACCTACGTCCAAAGCAAAATTTCAGTCGTCCTCGCCGCACCTTGTTTTGTTTTAACTTTGCACTGTCACAGCACAGCCGCCGCCGGCGCACGTCCGCCATCTTGTCGTCCACACAGCCCGTGTGGCCCAACACACACACACACACACACACACATTTTGCACGGTCGCAGTCGCCTTCCAAACCGACAACGGCAGCAATAATGACCATTGTTAAAGGGAGGCGTGTCGACACACCGCCCTCCACTCCCGCGCGCAACGGCCGTCGACACGAACGAAACAGCTGATCCGGCCGCCTATGCCCACACGCCTTGCCTCGGAAACCCCAACGCCGCCGCAAACAAACACACAGAGACAAACCACGCAAGCAAATAATCACCGCCTCTCGCACAACAACACACAGCCCGCCATCTCCGTCGCGATCGATACAAAGACACACAATAACAAACACACAAACGAAGCAGCTCCACACACAGCCAGCCACATGACACGTTTCCTTTCCTTCTCCCCTCCCAGTCACATCACGTCGCTCAAACGGAAAGAAACAAACAAACAAACAAACAACACAGCGCACACACGCAGCAACAACACAGACTCTTTCGCACTTTTCAACTTCCGAACAGTGTGGTGGCCCTGAAAAGGGCCGTTTTCTAGTCTCTCCCACCCACAAGCACGGCCGCGGGAAGGCCAGCGCCCGCTGCGACGCAGCCTAACCGCCGAAACCGTACAGGGTGCGCCCCTGCCTCTTCAGGGCGTACACCACGTCCATGGCCGTCACAGTCTTGCGCTTGGCGTGCTCAGTGTACGTCACCGCGTCGCGGATCACGTTCTCCAGGAACACCTTCAGCACCCCGCGGGTCTCCTCGTAGATCAGACCAGAGATGCGCTTCACGCCGCCCCTGCGAGCCAGGCGGCGGATGGCGGGCTTCGTGATGCCCTGGATGTTGTCGCGCAACACCTTGCGGTGCCGCTTGGCGCCACCCTTGCCGAGCCCCTTTCCTCCCTTGCCGCGGCCTGTCATCCTTCCTTCCTCGGGCAAAGCAACAACGTGCACAAACAGCAGCTGCAGCGGCTGGCGAGTCGGCTACGGTCTGCGCCCAGCGCTTTTTTTTTTTTTTTTTTTTTTTTTAGCACTTTTCATTCCTTCTCCTAAGGGGAGAAGGCGGGCTGTTTTAGGGCTTGTCTGTTTGCCCTTTATCAGCCATAGGGTACATTTTTATTCTATTTATTTCCATTTTTCTTGTATATCTGATTACATGCTATTATCTTATATTGAGAATCCTTAATTTTACGTTTTTTTTTTTTGTGTATATAAAATGAGGGAATATAGATTGATTTTGTTATGTATTAACTGAACATGTTTAGCAATATGACAAACTTAATAAAACTAATTGTTTGCTTAATTTAATTTAGTTTATAACTGGATTAGTTTATAACTGGAAGTGACACATTATTCTAATGGGGGATTTATTTTTAACAGCGTTTACATTGTTTTTCCCTGTGTCATACTTCTTTGTGATGGAGTATGTTGTTTTAGATGATATATTCTAGCTTAGACTATTCTTAATACTATTGTTTACATGTTCTCCTTTCCTGTTTTGTAGTACTTGGAGCTGGTTGCTACAATGTTTTTTTGCCTTATTCTAGTTTTACATATTCTCCTTTCCCGTTGGTGGTACTTGGAGCTGGTTTTTTTTTTTGTTAACAATAGTTCTTATCTTGTCTATGGTTTCCTTAATGTTATTGTGTTTTATTCGATGGGGTGTGTTGTGTGTTGAGTGTGGGGGGCTGTCGTGGTGCACTAGGTCATTGTCGTTGTGCTATTGTCTTTTGTCTAGGTGGAGGGGGGTGGTTTCGCCTTCTGTCAGTTGTGTCATTGTGGGTGCAAAGTCGGGGAACTCAGTTGTTGTATTTTGTGCTACTGTACGCGCCGGGTAAATGTATTTCTTTTTTGGGCGTCTTGCTGTGCGTGGCTTGGTCGTCAGAATGTCTTCCATGTCGGGTCGTTTGTGTAGGATGTGAGAGCCGTATCTTGCTCTGAGTTTTGTCAGTCTTGTTTGTAGAGGGGTTATTTCTGTCGCCTCGTATACTTCGTCGCTAGGGGTGCGGCATGGTAGCTTTGCTATGCTGCGTAGTAGTCGGCGTTCTGTCGAGTACAGTCTGTTTGCTACTGTCTTTGGTATTCCGCCTAGTGGTGCAGCGGCGTATTCGTATATTGGTCGTATGTATGTCTTGTATGTGTGTATAGCTGTCCTGGTGGAGCAGCCATACAGTCGTCCTTGTACTTGTCGGATTAACTGTTGTCGTTTCCTCGTTTTGTTGAGCAGGTATTGCAGGTGGGCTTGGTAGTTGAGGTGTTTGTCTAGGTAGACACCGAGGTATCTCGCCTTGTCAGTCAGTTGTAGGGGTTCGTTCCATAGTCGGAGTGTTATGTCTTCTTGTTTTTGCTGTCGTTTTTTTGTCAGGTTGCGGTGTTGGAATAGGACTAGTTGTGTTTTAGTCGGGTTGGGTCGGATTCTCCATTTAGTCATCCATGTCTCTAGTTTGGTCAGGTATTTTGCTGCTTTTTTTTGTATTACGTCTGTCCTGAGTCCTGTGCACCAATATGCAGTGTCATCTGCATATAGGGCGATCTTTTCGTGTTGGTCTGTTGGGGTCGGTATGTCGTGTGTGTATAGCGCGTACAGTAGTGGGGATGATATTGCACCTTGTGGGACTCCCGCCTCTGGGGTGAATGGTTCAGAGGTGGCGTCTTGCACATGTACTCTGCTGTGTCGTCCGGTTATTTGAGTTTTTACTAGGCGTACGAATTTCGGTGGGATGCCGAGTTTGAGCAGTTTGAACAGGAGCCCATTGTGCCATAGACGGTCGAAGGCGCGCTCGATGTCGAGAAATATGGCTAGCGTACAGTGCGATCTGTTGAAGCCCTGGGTGATGTCGCATGTCAGTTTCAGAAGTGGGTCTGTGGTGGAGTGGTTGGGGCGGAAGCCGGCTTGGAGTAGGGGGAGTAGTTGTTTGTTGTCCACATATTTTCTTAGTCTGTCGGTCAGTATACGTTCATACGTTTTTCCTATAACGTCCAGTAGTGAGATAGGTCGGTAGGAGAGGGGGTCTGTTCGTGGCTTGTCGGGTTTGGGGATCATTATGGTCTTACTTGTCTTCCATGCAGTCGGGATTGTTTCTGTCGTTAGGCAGTAGTTGAACATCAGTGAGAGGATTGGGATTAAGGCAGGGAGGGGGGCGTTCTGCAGGTGGATACGTTTGATGTTGTTTTGTCCTGGGGCTGAATTTCGTCCGGTCCGTATTGCGTTGGTGATTTCAGCGTCTGTTATAGGTTTGGTCAGTTCGGAGGTGTCTTCTGTTTCTGCTGTAGGACTTGTTAGTAGGTCGGGGAGTTTGTTCTCTACGTGTCGGTAGAAGTCGTTGTCGAACTTGGCGTCTGTTGGGAAGGAGTGGATGGTTTGGAGGGCGTTCTGGAATGTGTCTGCTTGTGTTTTAGGGTCTGTGATTGGTTCGTCGTCTACTATTAGTGTCTGGTTGGGGGGTTTCTTTTGTCCAGTCAGCGTCTTGAATTTGTTCCAGAATTTTCTGCCTTCTTTGTAGTTGAGTTGGCGGCAGGTGTCGTCCCACTCTTTTTGTTTGTGTTGGGAGATTATGCGTTTCGCTTGCGCGTTTAGTCGGTTCCACTGTCGTCTTAGGTCTGGGTTATTCGTGCGTCTAATTTCGCGCTGTAGTTGCCTTTTCCGCCTTAGGATTGCTAGCGCCTCCGCCGGAATGGTGGGCCTCCAGTTCTCTATTGTCTTTTGTGGGATTGCCTCGTCTATTGCTGTTGCGAAGGTGGTTTCTAGTCGTTCGTTTAGGTGTTCCAGGTCGTCGTTGTCTGTCAGGGTAGTTGGCAGTGCTAGTTCGTCTTGTATAATGGTTTGGAATTTCCTCCAGTCGGCTTTTGCGTATAGGCGGATGTTGCGTTGTGTGGGGTGAGGCGGTGGTGGGTTTATAGCAGTTGTGGCGAATATGATGGGGAGATGGTCGCTGGTTATGGGGTCACCTAGGAAGGGATTAGATAGGTTATTGGTTAGGATCGGGCTATGGAGGATATGGTCTGGGGTGGAGGAGCCGCGATGTCCGATGAATGTTGGTTGGTCGAGTGCAAGTCTGGATATCGGGTCGGTTGTTAGTATGTCAAAGAGTGCTCGTCCGTTGTCGTTCGTTGCTGTGCAGCCTAGCTGTGTGTGGCGTGCATTCAGGTCGGTCAGCAGGATGAATTTGTTGTAGGTCGTCATTAAGTACTGCAAGAAGTCTAGTGGGATGGGGTGTCCGGGTGGGTTGTACAAACATGCGACTGTCAGCTTGCATCTTTGTTGTGTCCTGATTTGCACCACGACAGCTTCTGTATCCTGTAATTGTTGCGGGAGGGGCATCTCTTTAACTGGGATGTTGCTATCTGTGTATATTGCTACGCCCCCTCTGCCGTCGGGTCTGTTTTTGGAATGGCAGGTGTATCTGCTTAGTTTGCAGTGTTGTTGTGGGCGTAGCCATGTTTCGGCCACGCCAAGGATGTGTATTTTATGTTGATGCATGCTGTGCATAAGTGCATGTTTCCTATTGCGCAGCCCTTGGACATTCACAAACATGATGTTTGCGCTGTCATTCTCTGTCAGTCCCGCCATCGCGCTTTTGCCGTTGTAGCTGGGGGGGGGAGTTGTTTACGTCGTATCTGTAATATCTGTAATTGTGACGTGGACCCTGTTGTTACTTTGAGTCACTTCCAGATCTTTGTTTAGAAGTTGTCTGATGGTCTGTCGCAAGACAGTCTTAATCTCGTGTTTTCTGTCTTGGAAGACATTGAGCAGGACGGTAGTGAGTGTGCGGATGAAGTCTTCCTTCATGACCGCCTCTTCTTTCAGTTCTGCTGTTGTTTGGGGGCGTGGGGCAGGTTCGTCAATCGTTTTTATGACGGCTTGTGCATAGGTGTTGACTGCTTCTTTTGGTCGGCTCTGGCATTTCAGTGATAGTGCCGAGTGGCTCTCTCCGCAGTTCGCGCATTTTGTGTTGTGTGGAGGCGCGTTACACCTTGAGAGCGTGTGTTCGCCGCTGCATTGTGGGCATTTTGGCTTGGCCACGCAGCCGTGCGTTTTGTGGTCGAATGACAAACATCGACCGCATTGCGCTGGCTGGGGGGGCAGTAGGTTCGATGGTTCTACCGCTCGTACCTTGTAGTCAATCCTAACACCATCGTTTAACATTCTGTCGATGGTGTCAGGATCGTGAGTCAGTACTCGAAACTTCATCGTTGGCCCACCAGTTTCGCGGGAGGTAATTCTCCAGGTTTTGTGGACCTTCAATCCCTGCTCGATAAGCTGTTGTTTTACTTCTTCCTCATCCACCTCTTGCTCTACACCCTTGATTACTGCGCTAAGGGAGGGTTTGTTCAATTGCCTTCGTTGTAGTGGTTCCCTGGGTGGGAGCAGTTGCACTTTAACTGCTGGGGAGAGGTGGTTGCGGAAGAAGGTTTGCAGGGTTGGTGCAGCTTCCTCAGACGCGTATTTTATTATTGTGGAGAGGCCTCTCCTGACGTTGATATTTATAATGTTTGCTTTCATATTTGTGCTAGCGAATTGTTTGAAAGTGGTTGCGATGGTGTTCTGTGTGGTTTCTCGTGGTAAGCTGAATATTTCATAGGTGGACACCCTAGGTCTTCGTGGCGGCGTGCTGCAGTAAGAGCTCGGTGAGGTACCTCTCGATGATGGGGACCGGCTCCTCTGGTCCCGCTGGGCACATGGTATGTCGTCTGGGGATGCTGGGCTGATGGTAGCGGGGTTGGGGGGGTCACCAGTCGGTCTTCCAGTCATCTCGGATCGGTTTGGATTTTGATGTTGCGCTGGCGTGCTGTCAGTTCGGTAGTCCAAGTACTTGGGCATGTGTGTGGCCGCACTTGGGGCGCTGAGTTCCCGCTTGGTTGGCACCTTGCTTTGACGCCTGAAGGTATCCACGGGAGTGGTCAGCCCTATCTACTCGTGCGCGGGTTACGGAGCAGTGCTGCCGGCCCTGGCACGGATTTGTCCCTATAGAGGGGGGGCAGAGATGCTCTGCAGTGCGGCGCTATGTAGTGATTGGAGCTGTGGCTTTATCGCCTTAGATTCGTTTCGCTGCCATGACGAAACGGTATTCAACACTTTTGCTTTTTTGATTTAAACGACAATTGCTTTTCTGGAGGTAAACGACAATTGCTTTTCTGGATGTTACCGTTTTGCGGCAACAGCTATCGTTGGTTCTCCACGCACGCCGCTCCGCTACCGCTACCGCCATGGCCCGCACAAAGCAAACGGCCCGCAAGTCCACCGGCGGAAAGGCGCCGCGCAAACAGCTCGCCACCAAGGCGGCGAGGAAGAGCGCGCCCGCCACCGGAGGCGTCAAGAAGCCCCACCGCTACAGGCCGGGCACCGTCGCCCTGCGAGAAATCAGGCGCTACCAGAAGAGCACAGAGCTGCTCATCCGCAAGCTGCCATTCCAGCGCCTAGTGCGCGAGATCGCCCAGGACTTCAAGACCGACCTGCGCTTCCAGAGCTCCGCAGTCATGGCCCTGCAGGAGGCCAGCGAGGCCTACCTCGTCGGCCTCTTCGAAGACACCAACCTGTGCGCAATCCACGCCAAGCGCGTCACCATCATGCCCAAGGACATCCAGCTCGCGCGCCGCATCCGCGGCGAGCGCGCCTAAACCGCGCCGCGGCACCGCACCGCACCGCACAAACAAAAACGGCCCTTTTCAGGGCCACTAACATCTCTCCGTCGCGAGCAAACTTTGTCGGTCGCCTGCCTCTCGCCCCGCAACCCAAAAACAAAAACCACCACTTCCCGTCCGTCCGCCACACCCGCTCACTCTGCCTGCCTGCTAGCAGCGCGCAACAATCACACATCATCCCTTCCCGGCGCTCAAAGCGCACAATGCCCAACGGCCGACGTCACACCGCACGGGTGGCTGGCCGGCCGCCGCTTTCGTTTCGAAAACAAAAAAACCCGCACTCCACTCCGACGGCCAACGGCCAGGCAGGCGCGCTCGCTCGCTCTACACGCCACCGAAATCCCCGCCGACTCCTTCCGCATCTCAACGTGCCCCCCGTTGCAAAACATAACACACACACACACAAAGGAACAAAACAAAACAAAGACCAGACACGACTCGACAAGACAGACATCCGAGAAGAACGAACGCAGGCAAGCCAACCAACGTATTCAAACAAAACAACGTGACAGAAAACCAACCGTCGGCCGCCGCCACAAACACGGCGACAATCAACCACGACAACAACAACAACAACAACAACAACAACACCGCTTACCGCTACCGCCGCCCACACCCGCCACCGACCCCCGCAATCCAACCACCACGGCACGCAAACAGCATCCCCACGGGCATACAGAAACGCCAGACAGACAGACACCCACACCAAACGCAACACGACAATCAAAACCTTCCCCGACGTGCTTTGATGGCCCTGAGAAGGGCCGTTTTGGGCCGCGCGTCTCTTGCGCGCCACTAGACGACGACGGGGGGTGGGGACGACGGAGTCAAGCGCCAAACCCTTCCATTCCCATCTCTTTCTCCTCTACTCTACTTCTTCTTCTTGGGCGAAGCCTTCGCCTTAGACGGCGTCGTCGCCTTCTTCGGGCGCGGCGCCTTCGGCTTCTTCGTCGGAACCTTGGCGGCCTTCTTCGCCTTCGACGGCGACTTGGCCTTGGCCGGCTTGGCCGCAGCCGCCTTCTTCGCACCCGCGGGAGCGGCCGACGCCGCAGACGCCTTCTTGGCGGCGCCCGCCTTCCGACCGGTCGCCGCCTTCACGCCACCAGCCTTCTTTGCGCCGGCCGCACGGGCGCCCTTCTTCTCCTTGCTGGCCGGAGCGGCGCGCTTCTTCTTGGCACCGCCAGCACGAGCCTTGCCGCCCTCGGCCGCCCCCCCGCCGCCGGCGCCGGCAAGCTTGAACGAGCCGGACGCGCCCTTCCCCTTCGTCTGCACCAGCTCGCCCGCCACGACGGCCGACTTGAGGTACTTCTTGATAAACGGCGCCAGCTTCTCCGCGTCCAGCTTGTAGTGCGCGGCTATGTACTTCTTGATCGCCTGCAGCGACGACCCGCCGCGCTCCTTCAGACTCTTGATGGCGGCCGTCACCATCTCAGAGGTGCGCGGGTGCGCAGGCTTGGCGCGCGGCTTCTTCGCAGACGACGCAGACTTGGCCTTCTTCGTAGTGCCGGTGGCGGCGGGTGCCGCAGCAGTCTCGTTCGTAGCCGCCTGATCTGCCATTTCGACGACGCGCCTAACACACAGCGAGAGCGAGCGGGACGGACGGCAGGCACGCAAGCACAGCACAGCAGCAGAGCAGAGAATCACAAGGCCCAGCCAGTGTCGCGGGCGGGCGCGGACGGCCGAGAGAGCGGCCGCCACTCTGCGCGCCGCCGCGCCGCGCCTCCCGCGCTTGCTACCGCCCAACGTCCGACAGCCTGTGCGGAGCAGCCCCAAACCTGCGCCACAACCGCCCGCGCCTTTCAAACCACCGAGGATGGGGCTACACACAGCCACACCACAGTCGCCAACCAGTCGCCACGGCAGCGCCGCAAACCACGGCCAAACTGCAGCTACCGCGCGCTACAGCCTGGGTCGGCCCGCCGAGAATCGCCGCCCCCGCCCAAATGCCGCCCCCACAGCCCCAGCCGACGACCCGCCACAATGGCCAAACCTTCGGCAAAACTCCCACACCGTCGCCGCGGCAGCCCGGCCAGCGCGGCCGGCGCCACAGCCACACAAGCCGAGGCGTGCGGCGATGACGGCCGTGCAAACGCGCCTCCGCCGCCCCATCGCCTTCCGTCGCCCTCCCGCCGTTTCCCGATCGGCCCGCAGCCGTCGGGCCACATCGCGCGCCGTCCTCCTCCTCTCGCCCGCCAACATTCACAGCCGTTTCTCAACAATTGCCCGCCGCAAACGGACGCCGCCTGCGCAACAGGCGCCGCCGCCCCTCGCCGCTTCCGACCCAACCCCTCGACCGAGGCAAACCGCAATCCCAATCTACAGACCAACCCAATCTGCCGTCAAGCACACACGACAGCCGACCTTACACGTTACACGTTACGCGTTACACATTACGTTTACACGTCTACGTTAGGTTAGGTTAGGTGGACGTGGGTTAGGTTAAGGGGACTTGGGTTAGGTTAAGCGTCAAACTTAGGTTAAGCATTCAAACACGTCAGGCGTCAGAGGTTAGGTTAGGTTAGGTTAGGTTAGGTTACACGTTAGGTTAAGGGGTCAGTGCTAGGTTAAGAAGCGTCAAACGTAGGTTAAAAAAGCGTTCAAACGTGAGGCGTGAGCCGGACAGCTTACCTTACGTAGACGTTAGGGGCTCACAGGCTGAGCTCACCTCGCCACACCACAGGTTAGGTTCGGTTCGGTTCGGTTCGCTCGGCTCAGCGTAAAGCGCCGAGGTCAGGGTTACGTTCGTTCACCTTCGGGCGCCACACTTTCGGTTGAAAGGTCGCGACGGGACGACGTCGGCAGGCACGCCGCAAACGAACAAAAACGTACAGACGACGTCGGAAACCGCCGACAGACGGGGGAGCAGCACGACCACGACCAGACACCGAGCGCGAACGAGACACACGCGAACCACCCCCACCGGCCAAAGGGCACCACACAACAACCCAGAGCACCACGTGTCGACACCAGAGCAACCCGCCGCTCACGCGACATGGCTGGCACCGAAGGGCAACCGCCCGCAACTGCGCTTTCCGCGCCGGCCCGGATGCACGTCGTGCTACAACAACACCACTACCGTACACAGCCGCTGTTCACAACATCACTATCAATGGCGCGCCCGCGGCTCGCCGCCGTCGCAGTCGCAGCCCCAACGCCAGCACTTTTGCACCACCATTCACACGCACCGCAACACAGCTCGCCGACACAGCCGAACAAAACAAACACCACACAACAACAGCAACAACGCCGCCGCCTCTACTTGTGCCGGCGACCCACCCCGCCGATGGCGCACCTTTCGCCAGCCGGCAATCGACACACACGCACCCACCCACCGGGGCCCAGTGCAAAAAAAAAAAAAAAAAAAAACACACACAAAAACAAAAAAACCAAACAACACAAACGACACGGGAAGCGCACACCGCCAACCAGTCGTCGTCTCAAAATAACAAACACAAACAAAATAAACTAACAACTAGGGCAACACAAAACAAAAACGCCTCGCACGAACCGCCCACAAAAAGGACAAGCACACGCACAGCCTCTGCTGACGACCACGACGCAGCGGCACGCTGCTCCTGTCCCGCGCCCCGCGCCCCACTCGATTCACAACTCACGCGACACCGTCAACGACGGGCTCGCTTCCCGCAACCTACCACCTTTCCGCCACGACGCACAGCCCCAGCCCCAGCCCCACCCGACGACGCCCGTGGCAACGACTGCACTTTCACCACCGCCTCCCCCTTCCCCCCCAAAACACACACACACACACACACACACACACACACAGCCAGCCAAAAACGCACTCGCGACCCACACATGCACGTGCATCGGCACACGCCAACCAGTCAACGTCGACAACCACACGCAAGGCTCGAAACGAAACCGGCGTCCTTCCACGTTGCCATCAAGCTACGCGACACAAGACACAAGGAACCAACACAACAGCCGGCCCCACTAATTCCCACTCTCACGCCGCAAAAAGCACACCGAAACCGCCAAACGCACGCACATTCCCCTTCGCACTGACACCACCGACCGGCTCGCTACCACACACCTCTCGGCAGCCGTTTCACGCCAATTCGCCACACCGCCCACACAGTCGACAAGCGCCCGCCCTGTACGGCACACGCAACGACGCAGCGCAGCAAAGGGCGCCCGCAACACATACCTCTCCGCCGCCCGACGCGCCAACCGCCACACCACACCGCCAGCCACTCGCAAATTGTGCACTGCCACCAGCCACACGTCCAACACGCCGCGCCGCCTCCGGCCACCCGCCAGGGGGCGCTCACGTCCGCGACAACAGCGCGGCCCGCCGGGCCGGGCCGGGCCGAACCGAACCGAGCCGCCGCTGCTCTGCACTCGGCACGGCCACACCCTGCTGCAGACCGGGCTCGTCCCTCTGTACGCGTCTGCCTGCGCATCAACACAACACGACCTTTTTTTTTTTTTTTTTTTTTTTTTTTTCTCTCTCTCTACCGCCATCCCTCCTTCTCGCGTTTTACTCGTTGTTGCAGCAGCGGCGCACACCTACACATCCACAGCCCCAGCCGAGCCGGCCTCACCTCAGGGCCCGCCGCCAGCGTCTCCTCCTCGGGCACAGGTGCGGTGCTGTGGCCGCCCATCCAACCGCATTGCTGGCCGTCCAGCCACCAGGCGTTCCCACTGCCGCGAGCCACGCCGCGCACCGACCCTGCTGCAGAAAACGAAGCATAGCCAGAGACCGACCGATACACAAAGCAAGCCGTCGCCTCGCCTCTTGTCCTTCCTGCCTTCCTTCCGCCCCCGCCCTTCTCACACCACCGCCTCTCCACTTTCGCCCCCCCCCCCTCCTTTTTTTTTTTTGTTTTCTTCTTTCTTTCTTTCTTTCTTTCTTTCTTTCTTTGGCCCTCTCTCCTTCCCGCCATGGCGGTTACGGCACCGCCTGCAGCGGCAGATTTTTTGCGCCCACACGCCTACTCCTACCACCATTAACCTTGCCCTGCCCTGCCCATCAACGTCGCAGTCGAACCGACGCTTGCCAACACACTGCCCACGTTCCTTTCTCTTTTCGGCCTACGCCCATTACGCGCCGCCGCCACAGCACCTTCCCTTCCCACAACACACCGACGTCATCACACGCACCCAAAACAGGGGCCACGACCGTGTTCCTCGCCCACTCCCATCCCGCACGGTACGCACATTCCCAACTACTACCGCGCACCCTCCCTTTCCAATCTGTGTGTCTCTGTGTCTGTGTCCTGTCCGCGCGTGACGCCTCTCAACATCCGCCGTCCCCCGTCCCGTTTTCGCCCCCATGCCGTCGTCGCGCCGCCTCCGCCCCTGTCCGCCCCGCACCACACCATACACCGCTGCTTGTCCCGGCCGTTGCCACCAAAGGCGCCGACCGCAAACGCGCCACGCCGCAGCCCCCGTGCGTCTCGCGCTCGCTTGCATCTCCGTGCCGACGCTGCCTCTCTTCCCGCTCGCACTCGACCTCGACAACACAGTCTTTGGCTCCGCCACTGCGTGTTCCGGTGGTACGCACGCTGCAACACGTATGTATTCATTACCAGAGCGATGGCGAGGCATGACAGCATCTCTGTCTGACCAGAGAGTTCTTTATCGCTGCTAGTCGGCGCTTGGACCGCGCCAGACGACAGTAGTGGCACGCACCGGGTCGCCAGGAACAGTTGTTATATATATATTGTAGCGCGAGTCGGGAGAGGTAGTAGTCGGTCGACAGTAGTAGCGGGTGGACGGTTGTACTGAGCGGGCGTCGGCGGCGTGCTCTGCTCGTCTCGCGACTCTGGTCACGGTTCGGGACGATGTATAGTATATTGTGTTATAATCAAAAGGTGGTGTGACGCTGCATTGCGCAAATCTGATAACGTATGTTCATTGTACTTCTTTTGTTCAACAACAAAAGCCCCACTATTACTTTTTTTCTAAAGTAACTTTTGTCTCTTAACGAAAAACATTCACTTTTTAAAGACTACTTCCTATGGCATTTCCCTCCAAGGAGTGCAATTAATTACCAGCCAGCACTCATTCATTGCACACAGCTGTGTAAGGGGTATCTACAATTGAGGAGCGGATATAAATGCAATTTTTTGTTTTTTTTTTTTTGTGTGTGTGTTGTAACCTCCCAGCAAAATTTAAAATAATGGACAATGTTATTTACGGATGCTAATGGACATTGCGCTAATTGTAACCTCGCCCACAATGAGAGGTATTGAAAATGGCAACAAAAATGTGAAATTCGCAATCTGACTCAAATATAAAGTCTTCACACAACATTTACAAAGGTCCGTTCAGTGACAAGAAACTTCAATTAAACCGAAATATCGGTCTTTGGCCCTGTGCAAAACAATCAGAATTAAAGTCTTACCTCCGAATAAATGGATGTCACATTTCTGCTCTGGTTGTTGCGCAGCGCTTGGAGGAACTGCATTGCAAATAATAATATTCTCTTTTTTTGTGATTTTAGTGACATTTTTCTTCAAAGAAGTGGAATGAAATGTGAAGTGCAACGAACTCTTTAGTTCAATAAAAAATTTAATGTTTGAAAAATGCTTTTGAAATAAAAATTATTATTGGGGAACTTGTTGGAGAATAATTACAATAAATACAATTTTTCATTATCTAATGATTATATTAATTAACAGTATACCTTATTCACCATCTTGACCAGTGTTGCCGACCGCCTACATCACACAACCGCACTCGGCTGCTACTACTGACCGACCGCTCTGCATGACGACTATTAGCGTACTGCACGCGACGACTACTGACAGAGTACAGCCCTCAACTACACAGAGCTACGGACTCGCAACGACTACTGACAGACTGACTGACTGACTGACTGAGAACCGCTCGCAACACTCGCGCAGTCCAGCGCAAACTCTCTGGTCACAGATGCTACAATGTCTCGCCATCGCTACTATGTTACATACGTGTTTCAGTGTCTTTTTCATTGGGGTAACGATCTTTGGCTCTTTTTATTTCTGAATACAGGGCCAAAGGTCAACGCTGCTGCCCTTATACAATTTATCAGGTTTCATTATGTCTGTTGCAATGTTACATACGGTTCACTCTTTCATTAATATTATCGTTGGGTTTGTTTTGTAGGGACGTTAACATTCTGGCACATTTTTATTATCATCGGACTCTCTGCTATTTGTGCAGGGAGGTTATACCTGGGTCCATTTCCATTTCCATTTACATTTTAATATTGATAGACTTTTTGTTTTCTTTTTTGTTTCTTGTTGTTTTTCCTTCTTTTTTTTTGTTGTTTTTTTTTTCTTTTTTTGTTTTGTTTTTCCCGCTCTCACCACCACCGCCGCATCACGCCTTCCGTTTTCTTGGTTTCTTTTCTGTTCTTCAACTGCTTCAACATCACCGCGCCCCATTTCCACACCACAGCCATCAGCCTCCAAGACGGGCGGGCGCAGTGTGCCGTTTCCGGCGCACAAGCACACCCGTACGGTACTCTCCTCGCCCCCACGCCACCAACAACACAGCGACCACGCGGCTTTCAGGCACGGCACGGCACGGCACGGCACCGGCGAAATGCGCCGCCCCCGCCCCTCCGCGCATCCGTCCGTCTCGCCACGTTCACTGACAGCCGCGTCTGCGGCTACACCACGACAACCACAACACAACACCGCTCCCCTCCCTGGCAACTCACATTGTTTTTCTCCTCCTCTTTTGCACAAACCACAACGCCGAGCACAGGCGCAAGCCACCCACACCGCGCCCCTCCCCGTCCCGTCTTTGGCCGCCGCTCCTCGTTTCCTCGTTTGCCCCCTCCCATCTCCCGAAATGCCATGCCAGCAGCGTTACGCATGCCCCTCCCCTGTCCACACAACACTACCGCCTAAACGAACAGCCTTTTCCGGGCCACATCCAGGGCACGCCCACCTCCAAACACTGCCAATTCACGGACGCACACACACACACACACACACACACACACTCACTTTCTCGACACCTTTCTGTACGGAGGGTGCGTCATCTCGACCGTGACAGAGTGACGGCAACTATCGACGATCCATTTCCCCCCACTGGTAAAACATGTCCACTAACACCTACATACATCATTCAAGTACACAGACAATAGCATACACACAATGGGAGGGCACACGAACATGGACGGCACGGCACTGTCATACACTCTTCCTCAGAACCATATCAACAAACGTTACGTACATCCGGGAAAGCGAAAGCGAAAGCGAACGCGAAAGCGAACGCGAAAGCGAAAGCGAAAGCAAAAGCAAAGGCAAAGCCCAATGCAGCCGTCAAAGGTAACGTTCACCACGGCAGACACTTGCAGCCGCGCCGCCGTTAAACGCATTTCAGTGCGGCTCCAATACGCCTCCGACACGGGAACGTTCCGTTGCTCTACGAATGCGTTTCTCCCCTTTTTCCCTTCCTCTCTCTTTTGCCCCCCCTCCTTGCACTCTTGCCTCATTCCTCACGTTCTGCCCAGACATTCGACCGATCAAAGTCAACCTTTCGTTACCGTTCTCAGCGCGACGGTGTACAACAGTATGACGGGTGTGCCCAAGACTTCGGTTCAGTTGCGTGACGCCGGTCTATCGCGCCGATCGACAGTTACTCAGGGGGCGACGGATCGGACCACGTCACCGACACACAAAACACTTTCAAACAAACAAATACATACCGGATGGACACAGACAAACACGTGTACAGACATTCGCCAAACAAACGACCGCCGCCGCCGCCGCCGTCGTCGTCTAGCGTGCATCTTGAATGACGACATCGGTGTGCGTGCGTCGTACGCAATCAGTCAGACACGGCTATCAAACATCAGAGTCGAATGGTACATCATCGTGCGTGTCGCCGTACACGTACAGTACAATACAACAACAATGCGTCTTAATGGCACGTTCATTTCAACGTCACTCACACACCTCCACGCTGCAGTTACGTCGCACCATTGTCAAACTCGGCGTACAGCAAAGGGAATAGTGGGCGGCAAAAAAAACCAAACAAAAACATTTCACATTTCACCCTCGCCATGTATGATGTGCAAAAAAACAAACCCGCAAACGGCCGTCGTTACGGTGACACAAAAGTCGCCGATCACACTGTCCCCCCTCGCAGACGGGTAACACACACACACACACACACACCAACAACACCAATGGGTCAAAAACCACGCCAACGAGGCGTGCCACCATTCCACGCCACGGCGACCAACCTCGTGGCCGTACCCCGCGCAACACGCTTTGACGCGCCCCCCCACCCACAATCAAAATGCACACATACATCACAGCCGTCCACACAAACAACAACAACAACAATTCCGCCCTTCCCGCAAAAGGCAAGTTGGTGGCCCTGAAAAGGGCCGTTTTGCCGCTCTCGCAACGGAGGAGCCTTCTCTCTCCATCCTTCCTTCCATTCCAGAGCCACCTCCTTACTTGGAGCTCGTGTACTTGGTCACCGCCTTCGTGCCCTCGCTCACGGCGTGCTTGGCCAGCTCGCCAGGCAGCAACAGCCGCACAGCGGTCTGGATCTCGCGGGACGTGATGGTCGAGCGCTTGTTGTAGTGCGCCAGGCGAGAAGCCTCGGCCGCAATGCGCTCGAAAATGTCGTTCACGAAGCTGTTCATGATGCTCATCGCCTTCGACGAGATGCCCGTGTCAGGGTGCACCTGCTTCAGCACCTTGTAGATGTAGATGGCATAGCTCTCCTTCCTCTTGCGCTTCTTCTTCTTGTCGCCCTTCGAAATGTTCTTCTGCGCCTTGCCAGCCTTCTTGGCGGCCTTCCCGCTAGTCTTGGGCGGCATCTCGAACCAACGTACGGCAGCAGCAACACCAGTAGCAAGCGCTCCGCTCTAGTCAGCGTCTCCCCACACAGTGGCACCCGCCGCCAGCCGCCGCCGCACCTTTACCAGCTCGCCCTGTTGCGGCCGCCGACCAATGGGGCGCGCGCGCAACCGGCCGCCGCACCCGAGCCCATAAAGCACCCCCACCCCGGCTGCGCCGGCGCGCACGCACGACGCACGGACGGACGCACGCACGACGCGTCGATTCGCGATTGCGGTTCGAGATGTCGATGAGAGAGGATGCTTTCCTTGCGAAGGGTGTGGCGGATCGCCGTCCGTCGGGGCCAGCTCAGGCGACTGAGTTGATCCCGGTGGCGGCCCCATCCGGCCCCCCACTTATGACGAACCGGCTTTCGACAACTGACGCTGACGGGTTTGACTCATCGGATTTTGACGTGCACCCTCGTGATCGAGTGTTCATTCTAATGAACAAACTCGCCCACGGGGGCGCCTACCCTGGTCGAGAGGACGACGAGGCGGCTATACTCGCCTTCTGCAACATTCAGAAGGCTGCCGCTCTACCGCACACGAGGCAGCATGTGTCGGGTGTGCCACCGAGAGCCCCGCCGGTCGCATCGCACGATTTTGCGGTCCCGGCGGTGGCGGCCTCGGCGGGAGTTGCGCCGCTGGCCTCGACCACTGAAGAGGTCGATGTGCCCCCGGTTGCCCCCCTGGCCCCGGAGACACGAGAAGAGCCCGTGGCTGCGCTAGCTGCAGCTACCGAGATGGAGGACATGGACCTGCCCGACGCAAATCTGGCTGAGGCGATTGCCGAGTCGGAGCGCCGTGACACCGACCTTGACGCTCCCCGCGCGCCCAGAAAGCGCCGGGCTGTGACGCATGACGACTCTGACACTCCCTCTCAGACATCTGAAGGAGCGAGGCCGCGGAAGAAGGCCACCAGGGCCTCCCGCACCTCCACCACCGAGTCTGGGCTGACTCTCGCGGGCTCCTCCCGGAGCACCGCCGCGCAGAAATCGACGAAGACCACGCGGCGGCCCACTCGTTCACCTGCTGCTTCCCGACAGCCGGACGAGGATGGTTTTGTCGCCCCGCCCCGGCGGCACACTGCCAGGGCCGCTGCACTGCAGCTACCGACCCCGCTGCCGACCGCCAACACGTTTGCGGGCGTCAGCGACGATGCGATGGAGGATGGCGCCGCGCCTCCGGCGCCGGCCCAAAAGAAGCCGCCGCCTATAGTCATCCAGTGGGCTGGCGAATACAAGGAGTTCCAGCAAAAACTGGACAGGGTGGCCACGTCCGCCACTGTCAAGAACGCTGGCCGTGACCTTTACAAGGTCACAGTGTCGACCAACGAGGAGTACCGCGCGGTGATGGACGCCATCTGCAAAGATGGCCTCCCGTGCTACACGCACCCCTCCGAGCCGCTCAAACTCCTGAAGGTGGTATTCCGCCACCTTCCCCTCAAGTTTGGTGCGGACTACCTTCGCGAGGAGCTCGAGGACCTGGGCTTCGGCGTCCGGTCCACCGGACTCATGAAGTCTCCACGTACGCATCGCGACATGCCACTGTACCAGGTTGTCCTCGTTGACAACCTGGAAAATCGGAAGATTTTCCAGGTGCAGCGGGTCGGCCGTGTCAAGGTCGCAGTGGAACCTCTCCGGGCCAAAGGCAAGAGGGCCCAGTGCTTTTCCTGCCAAAGGCTCGACCATGTCTCCCGCTACTGCTCCATGTCGCCCCGCTGCGTTAAGTGCGCGGGAGGGCACGAGAGCAAGTCTTGCGGGCTTGCCAGGGAAGACAAACCGACGTGCTGCAATTGCGGCGGCACGCACGTTGCCAGCTATCGCGGCTGCTCGGCCTTCAAAAGGGGCCGAAATCAACCGAGGGGAGGGACCGCTCCTTCTCGTAAGGTGCACCCGTCCACCAGCTTTGCTGCCGCCACCAAGGGAGGACCATCAACTTCCGCCACCCGAAGTTCGGCGCAGGTGGAGCGTGCGACGCGGCCACCGACCGCGCCGTCCACGGCTTCGCCCGTGGGGGTGGCAACTCCCGCGCCCACGCAGGGCGCGCGGGCTGCCGCCCCGCGCCGGCGTCGCCGGCGTGCGGGCCGGGCCACCCCTGCCGCTGCACGACGGACTGCCGAAGACACTCTGCCGCCGCAGAGGACGGCGCCTCGTGCTGCGCCGCGACCGGCTGCCGATGCTCCACGGCAGTCGCCTAGTACGGAGCGGCCGCAACCGGCCGCCCCAGTGGCGGAGGCCGCCCCAGCGGCCCCCACCGCCCCCATGGCCACCGACGCAGCTGAGCTCCGATCGCTCTTGCGGTCGTTGAGCCAGCTGCTCGAGCAGCTCCCGGTGCTCGTCACCGCAGTCACGTCGGCCCTTCAGGCCGGCGTTGCAACTCCGCCGCGCCATGGATAATCGCCATATCCATGGCCTCACCGTTTGCGCCTTCAACGCAAACAGTTTGGTCCCCCAACAAGGGGAATTCAGGGAGTTCTTGCGCGACGAGGCAATTGACATCTGCCTCGTGTGCGAGACCTTCCTGAAGCCGGGACTACACGTGCGGGTGGCCAACTATTGGTGCTACCGCACCGACAGGCTGACCCACGGCGGAGGGACGGCCATCTACATCAAGGCGTCCCTCAAACATCACGAAGTCCAGCTTCCGCCCCTCGCTGCAATGGAGGCCACTGGGGTGGCTGTCACCACGACGGCGGGGGTCATCACCTTCGTTGCGGCCTACAGGCCGCCGAGAGGACTGCTTCAGGAGGCTGACGTTGACGCCCTGCTGGCACTGCGCGGGAAAGTCTTCATTGCGGGTGACTTGAACGCCAAGCACCCGCAGTGGAACTCCCGCATCACCAACGCCAGCGGCCGCCGCCTCCTTCGCGTCACGCAACGGCATGGCGCGATAGTACTGGGGCCTTATGAGCACACCGTCTTCCCCCATCGCGGCCAGTCTGACGTGCTCGACATCGCCGTGCTCAAAGGTGTTGGGCACTTCACGTCCGCCACCGTTAGATGTGCCATGTCGTCCGATCACCTCCCGGTGGTCTTCGACATGGACGTCATCGGTGCATCTATGCCGTCCGACCGCCACAACTTCCGAGGCATCGACGAGGCGCGCTTTCGTGTCGAGGTCCTCGACCGCCTCGAGGGCGCGCCCGATCCCGCTGTGCAAGGGGCTGACGAAGCGTTGGCCTCCTTCACGCGGCACACACTGGCTGCAGCAGAGGCGGCCACCCCCAGGCGGCCAGGACGGCCGCGAGAGATGTCGCGCCAACTCCCGCCACACATCCTCGAGGCGATCACAACCAAGAATCGCCTCTTTCGGGAGTGGCAGCTCACACGGCTGCCTGACACGAAGCGCCGCCTCAACAGGGCGCGGCGCGAGATTCGGGCCGCCATCGACGACCATCGTCATCGGGACTGGGCGGGTCTTGTGGCCACACTTACAACGACGGACGGCAGCGCTTGGCGGACCGCCAAGCGTTTCCTTCGTCGTCGTCAGCGAGTCCCGCCTCTCCATGCGGGTGCGAACGTTGTCTGCGAACCAGATGCGAAAGCAGGCATCCTCGCGGACTCGTTCGCAGAAAACTTTCAACCTGCTGACGGCGTGGTCGATCCCGATCACGTCCGTCTGGTGGCAGAGCGCCTGCCGGTTTTTCTCGCTGCGCGACAGGAAGACGACGTGATTGAGCCAATCACAGCTGAGGAAGTGGACCTGCAGCTCCGTCGGCTCAACCCGAAGAAGGCGGGTGGCACGGATGGTGTCACCAACTGCCTGTTGCGGATGCTTCCGCCGGAGGTACACCAATCTCTGGCGGACATCTTTAACAGCATCCTCCGCTCTGGGACCTTCCCTTCCGCGTGGAAACACGCGGAAGTGGTCGCCATCCCCAAGAGCGGCAAGGATCCCCGTCAGGCCGCGAACTATCGGCCGATCAGTCTGCTCCCGTCCCTCTCAAAAGTGTTTGAGAGGTTGTACGCGGAGCGGCTGCTGCGCCACGTGACGGAACAGCAACTCATTCCCGAGGAGCAGTTTGGTTTCCGGTGCGGCCACTCTACCACGCAGCAGTTGTTGCGCCTCGTGGAGCAGGCGATGCGAGCGCTGGAGACGCGAGAGTACCTAGGGGCGGTGCTTCTCGACGTCTCCAAGGCCTTCGACTGCGTGTGGCACGACGGCCTCGTGTACAAACTTTTTGCGCACGGGGTACCGACGT
Organism: Schistocerca piceifrons; assembly: GCF_021461385.2. NCBI lineage: Eukaryota > Metazoa > Arthropoda > Insecta > Orthoptera > Acrididae > Schistocerca > Schistocerca piceifrons. The sequence continues at coordinate 46,797 of NW_025726835.1, read as the reverse complement.
CGCACGTAGTCCTGCTGCGCTCGTATCTCTCGGGACGCACTTTTCACGTCCGAGCAGATGGAGGCACTTCCACCGACCGGCAGATTCGAGCGGGGGTGCCGCAGGGGTCGGTCCTCGGCCCCCTGCTGTACTCCCTGTACACCGCCGACGCCCCGCGGGTGGCACGCGTGGAGTTGGCACTTTATGCCGACGACACGGCGTTGTTCACCCGCAGCATGAACGCGGCCGAGATGCGCCGTCGCCTCCAGCTCGGATGTGACGTCCTGGGCGCCTGGTCCACGAAATGGCGCTTGAAGTTCAACGCTGCGAAGAGTCAGGCTGTCATCTTCAGCAGAAAGAGGCTGCCGCCGGACCTGCCGCCGGTCACGATCATGGGGGGCCCCATCCCCTGGTCGCGGACCGGCAACTACCTCGGGGTGACGTTGGACAGACGCCTGACGTGGCTGCCACACATCCATGACGTCCGAGGGCGGGCAGTGGGGCGCCTTCGTGCGCTTTACCCACTGCTCAACCCTTCCTCGACTCTCCCTCCACGCCATGGCCTCACCATGTACCTGTCCCTTGTTCGGCCGGTCCTGGAATACGCGGCTGTGGTGTGGGGTAACGCGGCCGCGACGCACATTGCGACGCTCCAACGACTGCAAAACAGGGCGCTGCGACTTGCGCTCCACAAGCCACCTCGCTATCCGACGAGGCTGCTCCATGAAGAAGCTGGGATCCCCTTCCTGCGGGATCGCTTCCGGCAAATCGCCAGGCAGTTCTACAGCAATGCTGAACGGTCTGGCAGCCGCTTGATTCGTGGTCTGGGCCGCCAGGTCCACCACAGGCCAACGACTCGTTGGCCAGACCTACTGCGAGAGTAATTATCTCTCGCCGCCCGATGTCGAAACAGAGGGCGTCACAATGAACGACGCCCAGTGAGGACAGCTCACCCTGTTAGGTCCACTGCACCCACTAACGAGGTCCCCGCAGGAACAGCAGCTCCGCTGCTTAGACTGCCTTTACACCTGGCTTATGTAGCCAGAGTTTTAATGCGTGCGTGCGTGCGTGCGCCGGCGCGCACTCCGCTGCTCGACTCGCTGCCGCTCGCACCGGTCGTTTTCGTTTCCGTTTCGTGTGCACCGTCGCTAGCCCATCGCCATGTCCGGACGCGGAAAGGGAGGCAAAGTCAAGGGCAAGTCAAAGTCCCGCTCAAGCAGGGCTGGGCTCCAGTTCCCGGTCGGCAGAATCCACCGCCTCCTGCGCAAGGGAAACTACGCAGAGCGCGTCGGCGCCGGGGCGCCCGTCTACCTCGCCGCCGTCATGGAGTACCTCGCGGCTGAGGTGCTCGAGCTGGCCGGAAACGCGGCCCGCGACAACAAGAAGACGCGCATCATCCCGCGCCACCTGCAGCTTGCCATCCGCAACGACGAGGAGCTCAACAAGCTCCTGTCGGGCGTCACCATCGCACAGGGTGGTGTCCTGCCCAACATCCAGGCCGTCCTGCTGCCAAAGAAGACCGAGAAGAAGGCCTAAAGGAGGCCAGGCAATCGCAGCGCCGCGTGCTCCCCTGCACGCAACGCGCTTTGCCGGCTCGGCTCGGCCCACAACAATCGGCCCTTTTCAGGGCCACCACACACACCTACGTCCAAAGCAAAATTTCAGTCGTCCTCGCCGCACCTTGTTTTGTTTTAACTTTGCACTGTCACAGCACAGCCGCCGCCGGCGCACGTCCGCCATCTTGTCGTCCACACAGCCCGTGTGGCCCAACACACACACACACACACACACACATTTTGCACGGTCGCAGTCGCCTTCCAAACCGACAACGGCAGCAATAATGACCATTGTTAAAGGGAGGCGTGTCGACACACCGCCCTCCACTCCCGCGCGCAACGGCCGTCGACACGAACGAAACAGCTGATCCGGCCGCCTATGCCCACACGCCTTGCCTCGGAAACCCCAACGCCGCCGCAAACAAACACACAGAGACAAACCACGCAAGCAAATAATCACCGCCTCTCGCACAACACACAGCCCGCCATCTCCGTCGCGATCGATACAAAGACACACAATAACAAACACACAAACGAAGCAGCTCCACACACAGCCAGCCACATGACACGTTTCCTTTCCTTCTCCCCTCCCAGTCACATCACGTCGCTCAAACGGAAAGAAACAAACAAACAAACAAACAACACAGCGCACACACGCAGCAACAACACAGACTCTTTCGCACTTTTCAACTTCCGAACAGTGTGGTGGCCCTGAAAAGGGCCGTTTTCTAGTCTCTCCCACCCACAAGCACGGCCGCGGGAAGGCCAGCGCCCGCTGCGACGCAGCCTAACCGCCGAAACCGTACAGGGTGCGCCCCTGCCTCTTCAGGGCGTACACCACGTCCATGGCCGTCACAGTCTTGCGCTTGGCGTGCTCAGTGTACGTCACCGCGTCGCGGATCACGTTCTCCAGGAACACCTTCAGCACCCCGCGGGTCTCCTCGTAGATCAGACCAGAGATGCGCTTCACGCCGCCCCTGCGAGCCAGGCGGCGGATGGCGGGCTTCGTGATGCCCTGGATGTTGTCGCGCAACACCTTGCGGTGCCGCTTGGCGCCACCCTTGCCGAGCCCCTTTCCTCCCTTGCCGCGGCCTGTCATCCTTCCTTCCTCGGGCAAAGCAACAACGTGCACAAACAGCAGCTGCAGCGGCTGGCGAGTCGGCTACGGTCTGCGCCCAGCGCGCCCGCCGCCCCCCTATATAGACTCTGGCCCGCCCTCCCCCCACCACGCGCAACCGAGGGCATATAAGCGCAGCACGGAGGCGCGCGGGCCCGTTGTCAAGGCAGCACCGGACGCCGCGCCGCACCTAACCTCCACGCACGCCGCTCCGCTACCGCTACCGCCATGGCCCGCACAAAGCAAACGGCCCGCAAGTCCACCGGCGGAAAGGCGCCGCGCAAACAGCTCGCCACCAAGGCGGCGAGGAAGAGCGCGCCCGCCACCGGAGGCGTCAAGAAGCCCCACCGCTACAGGCCGGGCACCGTCGCCCTGCGAGAAATCAGGCGCTACCAGAAGAGCACAGAGCTGCTCATCCGCAAGCTGCCATTCCAGCGCCTAGTGCGCGAGATCGCCCAGGACTTCAAGACCGACCTGCGCTTCCAGAGCTCCGCAGTCATGGCCCTGCAGGAGGCCAGCGAGGCCTACCTCGTCGGCCTCTTCGAAGACACCAACCTGTGCGCAATCCACGCCAAGCGCGTCACCATCATGCCCAAGGACATCCAGCTCGCGCGCCGCATCCGCGGCGAGCGCGCCTAAACCGCGCCGCGGCACCGCACCGCACCGCACAAACAAAAACGGCCCTTTTCAGGGCCACTAACATCTCTCCGTCGCGAGCAAACTTTGTCGGTCGCCTGCCTCTCGCCCCGCAACCCAAAAACAAAAACCACCACTTCCCGTCCGTCCGCCACACCCGCTCACTCTGCCTGCCTGCTAGCAGCGCGCAACAATCACACATCATCCCTCCCCGGCGCTCAAAGCGCACAATGCCCAACGGCCGACGTCACACCGCACGGGTGGCTGGCCGGCCGCCGCTTTCGTTTCGAAAACAAAAAAACCCGCACTCCACTCCGACGGCCAACGGCCAGGCAGGCGCGCTCGCTCGCTCTACACGCCACCGAAATCCCCGCCGACTCCTTCCGCATCTCAACGTGCCCCCCGTTGCAAAACATAACACACACACACACAAAGGAACAAAACAAAACAAAGACCAGACACGACTCGACAAGACAGACATCCGAGAAGAACGAACGCAGGCAAGCCAACCAACGTATTCAAACAAAACAACGTGACAGAAAACCAACCGTCGGCCGCCGCCACAAACACGGCGACAATCAACCACGACAACAACAACAACAACAACAACAACAACACCGCTTACCGCTACCGCCGCCCACACCCGCCACCGACCCCCGCAATCCAACCACCACGGCACGCAAACAGCATCCCCACGGGCATACAGAAACGCCAGACAGACAGACACCCACACCAAACGCAACACGACAATCAAAACCTTCCCCGACGTGCTTTGATGGCCCTGAGAAGGGCCGTTTTGGGCCGCGCGTCTCTTGCGCGCCACTAGACGACGACGGGGGGTGGGGACGACGGAGTCAAGCGCCAAACCCTTCCATTCCCATCTCTTTCTCCTCTACTCTACTTCTTCTTCTTGGGCGAAGCCTTCGCCTTAGACGGCGTCGTCGCCTTCTTCGGGCGCGGCGCCTTCGGCTTCTTCGTCGGAACCTTGGCGGCCTTCTTCGCCTTCGACGGCGACTTGGCCTTGGCCGGCTTGGCCGCAGCCGCCTTCTTCGCACCCGCGGGAGCGGCCGACGCCGCAGACGCCTTCTTGGCGGCGCCCGCCTTCCGACCGGTCGCCGCCTTCACGCCACCAGCCTTCTTTGCGCCGGCCGCACGGGCGCCCTTCTTCTCCTTGCTGGCCGGAGCGGCGCGCTTCTTCTTGGCACCGCCAGCACGAGCCTTGCCGCCCTCGGCCGCCCCCCCGCCGCCGGCGCCGGCAAGCTTGAACGAGCCGGACGCGCCCTTCCCCTTCGTCTGCACCAGCTCGCCCGCCACGACGGCCGACTTGAGGTACTTCTTGATAAACGGCGCCAGCTTCTCCGCGTCCAGCTTGTAGTGCGCGGCTATGTACTTCTTGATCGCCTGCAGCGACGACCCGCCGCGCTCCTTCAGACTCTTGATGGCGGCCGTCACCATCTCAGAGGTGCGCGGGTGCGCAGGCTTGGCGCGCGGCTTCTTCGCAGACGACGCAGACTTGGCCTTCTTCGTAGTGCCGGTGGCGGCGGGTGCCGCAGCAGTCTCGTTCGTAGCCGCCTGATCTGCCATTTCGACGACGCGCCTAACACACAGCGAGAGCGAGCGGGACGGACGGCAGGCACGCAAGCACAGCACAGCAGCAGAGCAGAGAATCACAAGGCCCAGCCAGTGTCGCGGGCGGGCGCGGACGGCCGAGAGAGCGGCCGCCACTCTGCGCGCCGCCGCGCCGCGCCTCCCGCGCTTGCTACCGCCCAACGTCCGACAGCCTGTGCGGAGCAGCCCCAAACCTGCGCCACAACCGCCCGCGCCTTTCAAACCACCGAGGATGGGGCTACACACAGCCACACCACAGTCGCCAACCAGTCGCCACGGCAGCGCCGCAAACCACGGCCAAACTGCAGCTACCGCGCGCTACAGCCTGGGTCGGCCCGCCGAGAATCGCCGCCCCCGCCCAAATGCCGCCCCCACAGCCCCAGCCGACGACCCGCCACAATGGCCAAACCTTCGGCAAAACTCCCACACCGTCGCCGCGGCAGCCCGGCCAGCGCGGCCGGCGCCACAGCCACACAAGCCGAGGCGTGCGGCGATGACGGCCGTGCAAACGCGCCTCCGCCGCCCCATCGCCTTCCGTCGCCCTCCCGCCGTTTCCCGATCGGCCCGCAGCCGTCGGGCCACATCGCGCGCCGTCCTCCTCCTCTCGCCCGCCAACATTCACAGCCGTTTCTCAACAATTGCCCGCCGCAAACGGACGCCGCCTGCGCAACAGGCGCCGCCGCCCCTCGCCGCTTCCGACCCAACCCCTCGACCGAGGCAAACCGCAATCCCAATCTACAGACCAACCCAATCTGCCGTCAAGCACACACGACAGCCGACCTTACACGTTACACGTTACGCGTTACACATTACGTTTACACGTCTACGTTAGGTTAGGTTAGGTGGACGTGGGTTAGGTTAAGGGGACTTGGGTTAGGTTAAGCGTCAAACTTAGGTTAAGCATTCAAACACGTCAGGCGTCAGAGGTTAGGTTAGGTTAGGTTAGGTTAGGTTACACGTTAGGTTAAGGGGTCAGTGCTAGGTTAAGAAGCGTCAAACGTAGGTTAAAAAAGCGTTCAAACGTGAGGCGTGAGCCGGACAGCTTACCTTACGTAGACGTTAGGGGCTCACAGGCTGAGCTCACCTCGCCACACCACAGGTTAGGTTCGGTTCGGTTCGGTTCGCTCGGCTCAGCGTAAAGCGCCGAGGTCAGGGTTACGTTCGTTCACCTTCGGGCGCCACACTTTCGGTTGAAAGGTCGCGACGGGACGACGTCGGCAGGCACGCCGCAAACGAACAAAAACGTACAGACGACGTCGGAAACCGCCGACAGACGGGGGAGCAGCACGACCACGACCAGACACCGAGCGCGAACGAGACACACGCGAACCACCCCCACCGGCCAAAGGGCACCACACAACAACCCAGAGCACCACGTGTCGACACCAGAGCAACCCGCCGCTCACGCGACATGGCTGGCACCGAAGGGCAACCGCCCGCAACTGCGCTTTCCGCGCCGGCCCGGATGCACGTCGTGCTACAACAACACCACTACCGTACACAGCCGCTGTTCACAACATCACTATCAATGGCGCGCCCGCGGCTCGCCGCCGTCGCAGTCGCAGCCCCAACGCCAGCACTTTTGCACCACCATTCACACGCACCGCAACACAGCTCGCCGACACAGCCGAACAAAACAAACACCACACAACAACAGCAACAACGCCGCCGCCTCTACTTGTGCCGGCGACCCACCCCGCCGATGGCGCACCTTTCGCCAGCCGGCAATCGACACACACGCACCCACCCACCGGGGCCCAGTGCAAAAAAAAAAAAAAAAAAAAACACACACAAAAACAAAAAAACCAAACAACACAAACGACACGGGAAGCGCACACCGCCAACCAGTCGTCGTCTCAAAATAACAAACACAAACAAAATAAACTAACAACTAGGGCAACACAAAACAAAAACGCCTCGCACGAACCGCCCACAAAAAGGACAAGCACACGCACAGCCTCTGCTGACGACCACGACGCAGCGGCACGCTGCTCCTGTCCCGCGCCCCGCGCCCCACTCGATTCACAACTCACGCGACACCGTCAACGACGGGCTCGCTTCCCGCAACCTACCACCTTTCCGCCACGACGCACAGCCCCAGCCCCAGCCCCACCCGACGACGCCCGTGGCAACGACTGCACTTTCACCACCGCCTCCCCCTTCCCCCCCCAAAACACACACACACACACACACACACACACACACAGCCAGCCAAAAACGCACTCGCGACCCACACATGCACGTGCATCGGCACACGCCAACCAGTCAACGTCGACAACCACACGCAAGGCTCGAAACGAAACCGGCGTCCTTCCACGTTGCCATCAAGCTACGCGACACAAGACACAAGGAACCAACACAACAGCCGGCCCCACTAATTCCCACTCTCACGCCGCAAAAAGCACACCGAAACCGCCAAACGCACGCACATTCCCCTTCGCACTGACACCACCGACCGGCTCGCTACCACACACCTCTCGGCAGCCGTTTCACGCCAATTCGCCACACCGCCCACACAGTCGACAAGCGCCCGCCCTGTACGGCACACGCAACGACGCAGCGCAGCAAAGGGCGCCCGCAACACATACCTCTCCGCCGCCCGACGCGCCAACCGCCACACCACACCGCCAGCCACTCGCAAATTGTGCACTGCCACCAGCCACACGTCCAACACGCCGCGCCGCCTCCGGCCACCCGCCAGGGGGCGCTCACGTCCGCGACAACAGCGCGGCCCGCCGGGCCGGGCCGGGCCGAACCGAACCGAGCCGCCGCTGCTCTGCACTCGGCACGGCCACACCCTGCTGCAGACCGGGCTCGTCCCTCTGTACGCGTCTGCCTGCGCATCAACACAACACGACCTTTTTTTTTTTTTTTTTTTTTTTTTTTTTCTCTCTCTCTACCGCCATCCCTCCTTCTCGCGTTTTACTCGTTGTTGCAGCAGCGGCGCACACCTACACATCCACAGCCCCAGCCGAGCCGGCCTCACCTCAGGGCCCGCCGCCAGCGTCTCCTCCTCGGGCACAGGTGCGGTGCTGTGGCCGCCCATCCAACCGCATTGCTGGCCGTCCAGCCACCAGGCGTTCCCACTGCCGCGAGCCACGCCGCGCACCGACCCTGCTGCAGAAAACGAAGCATAGCCAGAGACCGACCGATACACAAAGCAAGCCGTCGCCTCGCCTCTTGTCCTTCCTGCCTTCCTTCCGCCCCCGCCCTTCTCACACCACCGCCTCTCCACTTTCGCCCCCCCCCCCCCTCCTTTTTTTTTTTTGTTTTCTTCTTTCTTTTTTTCTTTCTTTCTTTCTTTCTTTGGCCCTCTCTCCTTCCCGCCATGGCGGTTACGGCACCGCCTGCAGCGGCAGATTTTTTGCGCCCACACGCCTACTCCTACCACCATTAACCTTGCCCTGCCCTGCCCATCAACGTCGCAGTCGAACCGACGCTTGCCAACACACTGCCCACGTTCCTTTCTCTTTTCGGCCTACGCCCATTACGCGCCGCCGCCACAGCACCTTCCCTTCCCACAACACACCGACGTCATCACACGCACCCAAAACAGGGGCCACGACCGTGTTCCTCGCCCACTCCCATCCCGCACGGTACGCACATTCCCAACTACTACCGCGCACCCTCCCTTTCCAATCTGTGTGTCTCTGTGTCTGTGTCCTGTCCGCGCGTGACGCCTCTCAACATCCGCCGTCCCCCGTCCCGTTTTCGCCCCCATGCCGTCGTCGCGCCGCCTCCGCCCCTGTCCGCCCCGCACCACACCATACACCGCTGCTTGTCCCGGCCGTTGCCACCAAAGGCGCCGACCGCAAACGCGCCACGCCGCAGCCCCCGTGCGTCTCGCGCTCGCTTGCATCTCCGTGCCGACGCTGCCTCTCTTCCCGCTCGCACTCGACCTCGACAACACAGTCTTTGGCTCCGCCACTGCGTGTTCCGGTGGTACGCACGCTGCAACACGTATGTATTCATTACCAGAGCGATGGCGAGGCATGACAGCATCTCTGTCTGACCAGAGAGTTCTTTATCGCTGCTAGTCGGCGCTTGGACCGCGCCAGACGACAGTAGTGGCACGCACCGGGTCGCCAGGAACAGTTGTTATATATATATTGTAGCGCGAGTCGGGAGAGGTAGTAGTCGGTCGACAGTAGTAGCGGGTGGACGGTTGTACTGAGCGGGCGTCGGCGGCGTGCTCTGCTCGTCTCGCGACTCTGGTCACGGTTCGGGACGATGTATAGTATATTGTGTTATAATCAAAAGGTGGTGTGACGCTGCATTGCGCAAATCTGATAACGTATGTTCATTGTACTTCTTTTGTTCAACAACAAAAGCCCCACTATTACTTTTTTTCTAAAGTAACTTTTGTCTCTTAACGAAAAACATTCACTTTTTAAAGACTACTTCCTATGGCATTTCCCTCCAAGGAGTGCAATTAATTACCAGCCAGCACTCATTCATTGCACACAGCTGTGTAAGGGGTATCTACAATTGAGGAGCGGATATAAATGCAATTTTTTGTTTTTTTTTTTTTGTGTGTGTGTTGTAACCTCCCAGCAAAATTTAAAATAATGGACAATGTTATTTACGGATGCTAATGGACATTGCGCTAATTGTAACCTCGCCCACAATGAGAGGTATTGAAAATGGCAACAAAAATGTGAAATTCGCAATCTGACTCAAATATAAAGTCTTCACACAACATTTACAAAGGTCCGTTCAGTGACAAGAAACTTCAATTAAACCGAAATATCGGTCTTTGGCCCTGTGCAAAACAATCAGAATTAAAGTCTTACCTCCGAATAAATGGATGTCACATTTCTGCTCTGGTTGTTGCGCAGCGCTTGGAGGAACTGCATTGCAAATAATAATATTCTCTTTTTTTGTGATTTTAGTGACATTTTTCTTCAAAGAAGTGGAATGAAATGTGAAGTGCAACGAACTCTTTAGTTCAATAAAAAATTTAATGTTTGAAAAATGCTTTTGAAATAAAAATTATTATTGGGGAACTTGTTGGAGAATAATTACAATAAATACAATTTTTCATTATCTAATGATTATATTAATTAACAGTATACCTTATTCACCATCTTGACCAGTGTTGCCGACCGCCTACATCACACAACCGCACTCGGCTGCTACTACTGACCGACCGCTCTGCATGACGACTATTAGCGTACTGCACGCGACGACTACTGACAGAGTACAGCCCTCAACTACACAGAGCTACGGACTCGCAACGACTACTGACAGACTGACTGACTGACTGACTGAGAACCGCTCGCAACACTCGCGCAGTCCAGCGCAAACTCTCTGGTCACAGATGCTACAATGTCTCGCCATCGCTACTATGTTACATACGTGTTTCAGTGTCTTTTTCATTGGGGTAACGATCTTTGGCTCTTTTTATTTCTGAATACAGGGCCAAAGGTCAACGCTGCTGCCCTTATACAATTTATCAGGTTTCATTATGTCTGTTGCAATGTTACATACGGTTCACTCTTTCATTAATATTATCGTTGGGTTTGTTTTGTAGGGACGTTAACATTCTGGCACATTTTTATTATCATCGGACTCTCTGCTATTTGTGCAGGGAGGTTATACCTGGGTCCATTTCCATTTCCATTTACATTTTAATATTGATAGACTTTTTGTTTTCTTTTTTGTTTCTTGTTGTTTTTCCTTCTTTTTTTTTGTTGTTTTTTTTTTCTTTTTTTGTTTTGTTTTTCCCGCTCTCACCACCACCGCCGCATCACGCCTTCCGTTTTCTTGGTTTCTTTTCTGTTCTTCAACTGCTTCAACATCACCGCGCCCCATTTCCACACCACAGCCATCAGCCTCCAAGACGGGCGGGCGCAGTGTGCCGTTTCCGGCGCACAAGCACACCCGTACGGTACTCTCCTCGCCCCCACGCCACCAACAACACAGCGACCACGCGGCTTTCAGGCACGGCACGGCACGGCACGGCACCGGCGAAATGCGCCGCCCCCGCCCCTCCGCGCATCCGTCCGTCTCGCCACGTTCACTGACAGCCGCGTCTGCGGCTACACCACGACAACCACAACACAACACCGCTCCCCTCCCTGGCAACTCACATTGTTTTTCTCCTCCTCTTTTGCACAAACCACAACGCCGAGCACAGGCGCAAGCCACCCACACCGCGCCCCTCCCCGTCCCGTCTTTGGCCGCCGCTCCTCGTTTCCTCGTTTGCCCCCTCCCATCTCCCGAAATGCCATGCCAGCAGCGTTACGCATGCCCCTCCCCTGTCCACACAACACTACCGCCTAAACGAACAGCCTTTTCCGGGCCACATCCAGGGCACGCCCACCTCCAAACACTGCCAATTCACGGACGCACACACACACACACACACACACACACACACTCACTTTCTCGACACCTTTCTGTACGGAGGGTGCGTCATCTCGACCGTGACAGAGTGACGGCAACTATCGACGATCCATTTCCCCCCACTGGTAAAACATGTCCACTAACACCTACATACATCATTCAAGTACACAGACAATAGCATACACACAATGGGAGGGCACACGAACATGGACGGCACGGCACTGTCATACACTCTTCCTCAGAACCATATCAACAAACGTTACGTACATCCGGGAAAGCGAAAGCGAAAGCGAACGCGAAAGCGAACGCGAAAGCGAAAGCGAAAGCAAAAGCAAAGGCAAAGCCCAATGCAGCCGTCAAAGGTAACGTTCACCACGGCAGACACTTGCAGCCGCGCCGCCGTTAAACGCATTTCAGTGCGGCTCCAATACGCCTCCGACACGGGAACGTTCCGTTGCTCTACGAATGCGTTTCTCCCCTTTTTCCCTTCCTCTCTCTTTTGCCCCCCCTCCTTGCACTCTTGCCTCATTCCTCACGTACTGCCCAGACATTCGACCGATCAAAGTCAACCTTTCGTTACCGTTCTCAGCGCGACGGTGTACAACAGTATGACGGGTGTGCCCAAGACTTCGGTTCAGTTGCGTGACGCCGGTCTATCGCGCCGATCGACAGTTACTCAGGGGGCGACGGATCGGACCACGTCACCGACACACAAAACACTTTCAAACAAACAAATACATACCGGATGGACACAGACAAACACGTGTACAGACATTCGCCAAACAAACGACCGCCGCCGCCGCCGCCGTCGTCGTCTAGCGTGCATCTTGAATGACGACATCGGTGTGCGTGCGTCGTACGCAATCAGTCAGACACGGCTATCAAACATCAGAGTCGAATGGTACATCATCGTGCGTGTCGCCGTACACGTACAGTACAATACAACAACAATGCGTCTTAATGGCACGTTCATTTCAACGTCACTCACACACCTCCACGCTGCAGTTACGTCGCACCATTGTCAAACTCGGCGTACAGCAAAGGGAATAGTGGGCGGCAAAAAAAACCAAACAAAAACATTTCACATTTCACCCTCGCCATGTATGATGTGCAAAAAAACAAACCCGCAAACGGCCGTCGTTACGGTGACACAAAAGTCGCCGATCACACTGTCCCCCCTCGCAGACGGGTAACACACACACACACACACACACCAACAACACCAATGGGTCAAAAACCACGCCAACGAGGCGTGCCACCATTCCACGCCACGGCGACCAACCTCGTGGCCGTACCCCGCGCAACACGCTTTGACGCGCCCCCCCACCCACAATCAAAATGCACACATACATCACAGCCGTCCACACAAACAACAACAACAACAATTCCGCCCTTCCCGCAAAAGGCAAGTTGGTGGCCCTGAAAAGGGCCGTTTTGCCGCTCTCGCAACGGAGGAGCCTTCTCTCTCCATCCTTCCTTCCATTCCAGAGCCACCTCCTTACTTGGAGCTCGTGTACTTGGTCACCGCCTTCGTGCCCTCGCTCACGGCGTGCTTGGCCAGCTCGCCAGGCAGCAACAGCCGCACAGCGGTCTGGATCTCGCGGGACGTGATGGTCGAGCGCTTGTTGTAGTGCGCCAGGCGAGAAGCCTCGGCCGCAATGCGCTCGAAAATGTCGTTCACGAAGCTGTTCATGATGCTCATCGCCTTCGACGAGATGCCCGTGTCAGGGTGCACCTGCTTCAGCACCTTGTAGATGTAGATGGCATAGCTCTCCTTCCTCTTGCGCTTCTTCTTCTTGTCGCCCTTCGAAATGTTCTTCTGCGCCTTGCCAGCCTTCTTGGCGGCCTTCCCGCTAGTCTTGGGCGGCATCTCGAACCAACGTACGGCAGCAGCAACACCAGTAGCAAGCGCTCCGCTCTAGTCAGCGTCTCCCCACACAGTGGCACCCGCCGCCAGCCGCCGCCGCACCTTTACCAGCTCGCCCTGTTGCGGCCGCCGACCAATGGGGCGCGCGCGCAACCGGCCGCCGCACCCGAGCCCATAAAGCACCCCCACCCCGGCTGCGCCGGCGCGCACTCCGCTGCTCGACTCGCTGCCGCTCGCACCGGTCGTTTTCGTTTCCGTTTCGTGTGCACCGTCGCTAGCCCATCGCCATGTCCGGACGCGGAAAGGGAGGCAAAGTCAAGGGCAAGTCAAAGTCCCGCTCAAGCAGGGCTGGGCTCCAGTTCCCGGTCGGCAGAATCCACCGCCTCCTGCGCAAGGGAAACTACGCAGAGCGCGTCGGCGCCGGGGCGCCCGTCTACCTCGCCGCCGTCATGGAGTACCTCGCGGCTGAGGTGCTCGAGCTGGCCGGAAACGCGGCCCGCGACAACAAGAAGACGCGCATCATCCCGCGCCACCTGCAGCTTGCCATCCGCAACGACGAGGAGCTCAACAAGCTCCTGTCGGGCGTCACCATCGCACAGGGTGGTGTCCTGCCCAACATCCAGGCCGTCCTGCTGCCAAAGAAGACCGAGAAGAAGGCCTAAAGGAGGCCAGGCAATCGCAGCGCCGCGTGCTCCCCTGCACGCAACGCGCTTTGCCGGCTCGGCTCGGCCCACAACAATCGGCCCTTTTCAGGGCCACCACACACACCTACGTCCAAAGCAAAATTTCAGTCGTCCTCGCCGCACCTTGTTTTGTTTTAACTTTGCACTGTCACAGCACAGCCGCCGCCGGCGCACGTCCGCCATCTTGTCGTCCACACAGCCCGTGTGGCCCAACACACACACACACACACACACACATTTTGCACGGTCGCAGTCGCCTTCCAAACCGACAACGGCAGCAATAATGACCATTGTTAAAGGGAGGCGTGTCGACACACCGCCCTCCACTCCCGCGCGCAACGGCCGTCGACACGAACGAAACAGCTGATCCGGCCGCCTATGCCCACACGCCTTGCCTCGGAAACCCCAACGCCGCCGCAAACAAACACACAGAGACAAACCACGCAAGCAAATAATCACCGCCTCTCGCACAACAACACACAGCCCGCCATCTCCGTCGCGATCGATACAAAGACACACAATAACAAACACACAAACGAAGCAGCTCCACACACAGCCAGCCACATGACACGTTTCCTTTCCTTCTCCCCTCCCAGTCACATCACGTCGCTCAAACGGAAAGAAACAAACAAACAAACAAACAACACAGCGCACACACGCAGCAACAACACAGACTCTTTCGCACTTTTCAACTTCCGAACAGTGTGGTGGCCCTGAAAAGGGCCGTTTTCTAGTCTCTCCCACCCACAAGCACGGCCGCGGGAAGGCCAGCGCCCGCTGCGACGCAGCCTAACCGCCGAAACCGTACAGGGTGCGCCCCTGCCTCTTCAGGGCGTACACCACGTCCATGGCCGTCACAGTCTTGCGCTTGGCGTGCTCAGTGTACGTCACCGCGTCGCGGATCACGTTCTCCAGGAACACCTTCAGCACCCCGCGGGTCTCCTCGTAGATCAGACCAGAGATGCGCTTCACGCCGCCCCTGCGAGCCAGGCGGCGGATGGCGGGCTTCGTGATGCCCTGGATGTTGTCGCGCAACACCTTGCGGTGCCGCTTGGCGCCACCCTTGCCGAGCCCCTTTCCTCCCTTGCCGCGGCCTGTCATCCTTCCTTCCTCGGGCAAAGCAACAACGTGCACAAACAGCAGCTGCAGCGGCTGGCGAGTCGGCTACGGTCTGCGCCCAGCGCGCCCGCCGCCCCCCTATATAGACTCTGGCCCGCCCTCCCCCCACCACGCGCAACCGAGGGCATATAAGCGCAGCACGGAGGCGCGCGGGCCCGTTGTCAAGGCAGCACCGGACGCCGCGCCGCACCTAACCTCCACGCACGCCGCTCCGCTACCGCTACCGCCATGGCCCGCACAAAGCAAACGGCCCGCAAGTCCACCGGCGGAAAGGCGCCGCGCAAACAGCTCGCCACCAAGGCGGCGAGGAAGAGCGCGCCCGCCACCGGAGGCGTCAAGAAGCCCCACCGCTACAGGCCGGGCACCGTCGCCCTGCGAGAAATCAGGCGCTACCAGAAGAGCACAGAGCTGCTCATCCGCAAGCTGCCATTCCAGCGCCTAGTGCGCGAGATCGCCCAGGACTTCAAGACCGACCTGCGCTTCCAGAGCTCCGCAGTCATGGCCCTGCAGGAGGCCAGCGAGGCCTACCTCGTCGGCCTCTTCGAAGACACCAACCTGTGCGCAATCCACGCCAAGCGCGTCACCATCATGCCCAAGGACATCCAGCTCGCGCGCCGCATCCGCGGCGAGCGCGCCTAAACCGCGCCGCGGCACCGCACCGCACCGCACAAACAAAAACGGCCCTTTTCAGGGCCACTAACATCTCTCCGTCGCGAGCAAACTTTGTCGGTCGCCTGCCTCTCGCCCCGCAACCCAAAAACAAAAACCACCACTTCCCGTCCGTCCGCCACACCCGCTCACTCTGCCTGCCTGCTAGCAGCGCGCAACAATCACACATCATCCCTCCCCGGCGCTCAAAGCGCACAATGCCCAACGGCCGACGTCACACCGCACGGGTGGCTGGCCGGCCGCCGCTTTCGTTTCGAAAACAAAAAAACCCGCACTCCACTCCGACGGCCAACGGCCAGGCAGGCGCGCTCGCTCGCTCTACACGCCACCGAAATCCCCGCCGACTCCTTCCGCATCTCAACGTGCCCCCCGTTGCAAAACATAACACACACACACACAAAGGAACAAAACAAAACAAAGACCAGACACGACTCGACAAGACAGACATCCGAGAAGAACGAACGCAGGCAAGCCAACCAACGTATTCAAACAAAACAACGTGACAGAAAACCAACCGTCGGCCGCCGCCACAAACACGGCGACAATCAACCACGACAACAACAACAACAACAACAACAACAACACCGCTTACCGCTACCGCCGCCCACACCCGCCACCGACCCCCGCAATCCAACCACCACGGCACGCAAACAGCATCCCCACGGGCATACAGAAACGCCAGACAGACAGACACCCACACCAAACGCAACACGACAATCAAAACCTTCCCCGACGTGCTTTGATGGCCCTGAGAAGGGCCGTTTTGGGCCGCGCGTCTCTTGCGCGCCACTAGACGACGACGGGGGGTGGGGACGACGGAGTCAAGCGCCAAACCCTTCCATTCCCATCTCTTTCTCCTCTACTCTACTTCTTCTTCTTGGGCGAAGCCTTCGCCTTAGACGGCGTCGTCGCCTTCTTCGGGCGCGGCGCCTTCGGCTTCTTCGTCGGAACCTTGGCGGCCTTCTTCGCCTTCGACGGCGACTTGGCCTTGGCCGGCTTGGCCGCAGCCGCCTTCTTCGCACCCGCGGGAGCGGCCGACGCCGCAGACGCCTTCTTGGCGGCGCCCGCCTTCCGACCGGTCGCCGCCTTCACGCCACCAGCCTTCTTTGCGCCGGCCGCACGGGCGCCCTTCTTCTCCTTGCTGGCCGGAGCGGCGCGCTTCTTCTTGGCACCGCCAGCACGAGCCTTGCCGCCCTCGGCCGCCCCCCCGCCGCCGGCGCCGGCAAGCTTGAACGAGCCGGACGCGCCCTTCCCCTTCGTCTGCACCAGCTCGCCCGCCACGACGGCCGACTTGAGGTACTTCTTGATAAACGGCGCCAGCTTCTCCGCGTCCAGCTTGTAGTGCGCGGCTATGTACTTCTTGATCGCCTGCAGCGACGACCCGCCGCGCTCCTTCAGACTCTTGATGGCGGCCGTCACCATCTCAGAGGTGCGCGGGTGCGCAGGCTTGGCGCGCGGCTTCTTCGCAGACGACGCAGACTTGGCCTTCTTCGTAGTGCCGGTGGCGGCGGGTGCCGCAGCAGTCTCGTTCGTAGCCGCCTGATCTGCCATTTCGACGACGCGCCTAACACACAGCGAGAGCGAGCGGGACGGACGGCAGGCACGCAAGCACAGCACAGCAGCAGAGCAGAGAATCACAAGGCCCAGCCAGTGTCGCGGGCGGGCGCGGACGGCCGAGAGAGCGGCCGCCACTCTGCGCGCCGCCGCGCCGCGCCTCCCGCGCTTGCTACCGCCCAACGTCCGACAGCCTGTGCGGAGCAGCCCCAAACCTGCGCCACAACCGCCCGCGCCTTTCAAACCACCGAGGATGGGGCTACACACAGCCACACCACAGTCGCCAACCAGTCGCCACGGCAGCGCCGCAAACCACGGCCAAACTGCAGCTACCGCGCGCTACAGCCTGGGTCGGCCCGCCGAGAATCGCCGCCCCCGCCCAAATGCCGCCCCCACAGCCCCAGCCGACGACCCGCCACAATGGCCAAACCTTCGGCAAAACTCCCACACCGTCGCCGCGGCAGCCCGGCCAGCGCGGCCGGCGCCACAGCCACACAAGCCGAGGCGTGCGGCGATGACGGCCGTGCAAACGCGCCTCCGCCGCCCCATCGCCTTCCGTCGCCCTCCCGCCGTTTCCCGATCGGCCCGCAGCCGTCGGGCCACATCGCGCGCCGTCCTCCTCCTCTCGCCCGCCAACATTCACAGCCGTTTCTCAACAATTGCCCGCCGCAAACGGACGCCGCCTGCGCAACAGGCGCCGCCGCCCCTCGCCGCTTCCGACCCAACCCCTCGACCGAGGCAAACCGCAATCCCAATCTACAGACCAACCCAATCTGCCGTCAAGCACACACGACAGCCGACCTTACACGTTACACGTTACGCGTTACACATTACGTTTACACGTCTACGTTAGGTTAGGTTAGGTGGACGTGGGTTAGGTTAAGGGGACTTGGGTTAGGTTAAGCGTCAAACTTAGGTTAAGCATTCAAACACGTCAGGCGTCAGAGGTTAGGTTAGGTTAGGTTAGGTTAGGTTACACGTTAGGTTAAGGGGTCAGTGCTAGGTTAAGAAGCGTCAAACGTAGGTTAAAAAAGCGTTCAAACGTGAGGCGTGAGCCGGACAGCTTACCTTACGTAGACGTTAGGGGCTCACAGGCTGAGCTCACCTCGCCACACCACAGGTTAGGTTCGGTTCGGTTCGGTTCGCTCGGCTCAGCGTAAAGCGCCGAGGTCAGGGTTACGTTCGTTCACCTTCGGGCGCCACACTTTCGGTTGAAAGGTCGCGACGGGACGACGTCGGCAGGCACGCCGCAAACGAACAAAAACGTACAGACGACGTCGGAAACCGCCGACAGACGGGGGAGCAGCACGACCACGACCAGACACCGAGCGCGAACGAGACACACGCGAACCACCCCCACCGGCCAAAGGGCACCACACAACAACCCAGAGCACCACGTGTCGACACCAGAGCAACCCGCCGCTCACGCGACATGGCTGGCACCGAAGGGCAACCGCCCGCAACTGCGCTTTCCGCGCCGGCCCGGATGCACGTCGTGCTACAACAACACCACTACCGTACACAGCCGCTGTTCACAACATCACTATCAATGGCGCGCCCGCGGCTCGCCGCCGTCGCAGTCGCAGCCCCAACGCCAGCACTTTTGCACCACCATTCACACGCACCGCAACACAGCTCGCCGACACAGCCGAACAAAACAAACACCACACAACAACAGCAACAACGCCGCCGCCTCTACTTGTGCCGGCGACCCACCCCGCCGATGGCGCACCTTTCGCCAGCCGGCAATCGACACACACGCACCCACCCACCGGGGCCCAGTGCAAAAAAAAAAAAAAAAAAAAAACACACACAAAAACAAAAAAACCAAACAACACAAACGACACGGGAAGCGCACACCGCCAACCAGTCGTCGTCTCAAAATAACAAACACAAACAAAATAAACTAACAACTAGGGCAACACAAAACAAAAACGCCTCGCACGAACCGCCCACAAAAAGGACAAGCACACGCACAGCCTCTGCTGACGACCACGACGCAGCGGCACGCTGCTCCTGTCCCGCGCCCCGCGCCCCACTCGATTCACAACTCACGCGACACCGTCAACGACGGGCTCGCTTCCCGCAACCTACCACCTTTCCGCCACGACGCACAGCCCCAGCCCCAGCCCCACCCGACGACGCCCGTGGCAACGACTGCACTTTCACCACCGCCTCCCCCTTCCCCCCCAAAACACACACACACACACACACACACACACACACAGCCAGCCAAAAACGCACTCGCGACCCACACATGCACGTGCATCGGCACACGCCAACCAGTCAACGTCGACAACCACACGCAAGGCTCGAAACGAAACCGGCGTCCTTCCACGTTGCCATCAAGCTACGCGACACAAGACACAAGGAACCAACACAACAGCCGGCCCCACTAATTCCCACTCTCACGCCGCAAAAAGCACACCGAAACCGCCAAACGCACGCACATTCCCCTTCGCACTGACACCACCGACCGGCTCGCTACCACACACCTCTCGGCAGCCGTTTCACGCCAATTCGCCACACCGCCCACACAGTCGACAAGCGCCCGCCCTGTACGGCACACGCAACGACGCAGCGCAGCAAAGGGCGCCCGCAACACATACCTCTCCGCCGCCCGACGCGCCAACCGCCACACCACACCGCCAGCCACTCGCAAATTGTGCACTGCCACCAGCCACACGTCCAACACGCCGCGCCGCCTCCGGCCACCCGCCAGGGGGCGCTCACGTCCGCGACAACAGCGCGGCCCGCCGGGCCGGGCCGGGCCGAACCGAACCGAGCCGCCGCTGCTCTGCACTCGGCACGGCCACACCCTGCTGCAGACCGGGCTCGTCCCTCTGTACGCGTCTGCCTGCGCATCAACACAACACGACCTTTTTTTTTTTTTTTTTTTTTTTTTTCTCTCTCTCTACCGCCATCCCTCCTTCTCGCGTTTTACTCGTTGTTGCAGCAGCGGCGCACACCTACACATCCACAGCCCCAGCCGAGCCGGCCTCACCTCAGGGCCCGCCGCCAGCGTCTCCTCCTCGGGCACAGGTGCGGTGCTGTGGCCGCCCATCCAACCGCATTGCTGGCCGTCCAGCCACCAGGCGTTCCCACTGCCGCGAGCCACGCCGCGCACCGACCCTGCTGCAGAAAACGAAGCATAGCCAGAGACCGACCGATACACAAAGCAAGCCGTCGCCTCGCCTCTTGTCCTTCCTGCCTTCCTTCCGCCCCCGCCCTTCTCACACCACCGCCTCTCCACTTTCGCCCCCCCCCCTCCTTTTTTTTTTTTTTGTTTTCTTCTTTCTTTCTTTCTTTCTTTCTTTCTTTCTTTGGCCCTCTCTCCTTCCCGCCATGGCGGTTACGGCACCGCCTGCAGCGGCAGATTTTTTGCGCCCACACGCCTACTCCTACCACCATTAACCTTGCCCTGCCCTGCCCATCAACGTCGCAGTCGAACCGACGCTTGCCAACACACTGCCCACGTTCCTTTCTCTTTTCGGCCTACGCCCATTACGCGCCGCCGCCACAGCACCTTCCCTTCCCACAACACACCGACGTCATCACACGCACCCAAAACAGGGGCCACGACCGTGTTCCTCGCCCACTCCCATCCCGCACGGTACGCACATTCCCAACTACTACCGCGCACCCTCCCTTTCCAATCTGTGTGTCTCTGTGTCTGTGTCCTGTCCGCGCGTGACGCCTCTCAACATCCGCCGTCCCCCGTCCCGTTTTCGCCCCCATGCCGTCGTCGCGCCGCCTCCGCCCCTGTCCGCCCCGCACCACACCATACACCGCTGCTTGTCCCGGCCGTTGCCACCAAAGGCGCCGACCGCAAACGCGCCACGCCGCAGCCCCCGTGCGTCTCGCGCTCGCTTGCATCTCCGTGCCGACGCTGCCTCTCTTCCCGCTCGCACTCGACCTCGACAACACAGTCTTTGGCTCCGCCACTGCGTGTTCCGGTGGTACGCACGCTGCAACACGTATGTATTCATTACCAGAGCGATGGCGAGGCATGACAGCATCTCTGTCTGACCAGAGAGTTCTTTATCGCTGCTAGTCGGCGCTTGGACCGCGCCAGACGACAGTAGTGGCACGCACCGGGTCGCCAGGAACAGTTGTTATATATATATTGTAGCGCGAGTCGGGAGAGGTAGTAGTCGGTCGACAGTAGTAGCGGGTGGACGGTTGTACTGAGCGGGCGTCGGCGGCGTGCTCTGCTCGTCTCGCGACTCTGGTCACGGTTCGGGACGATGTATAGTATATTGTGTTATAATCAAAAGGTGGTGTGACGCTGCATTGCGCAAATCTGATAACGTATGTTCATTGTACTTCTTTTGTTCAACAACAAAAGCCCCACTATTACTTTTTTTCTAAAGTAACTTTTGTCTCTTAACGAAAAACATTCACTTTTTAAAGACTACTTCCTATGGCATTTCCCTCCAAGGAGTGCAATTAATTACCAGCCAGCACTCATTCATTGCACACAGCTGTGTAAGGGGTATCTACAATTGAGGAGCGGATATAAATGCAATTTTTTGTTTTTTTTTTTTTGTGTGTGTGTTGTAACCTCCCAGCAAAATTTAAAATAATGGACAATGTTATTTACGGATGCTAATGGACATTGCGCTAATTGTAACCTCGCCCACAATGAGAGGTATTGAAAATGGCAACAAAAATGTGAAATTCGCAATCTGACTCAAATATAAAGTCTTCACACAACATTTACAAAGGTCCGTTCAGTGACAAGAAACTTCAATTAAACCGAAATATCGGTCTTTGGCCCTGTGCAAAACAATCAGAATTAAAGTCTTACCTCCGAATAAATGGATGTCACATTTCTGCTCTGGTTGTTGCGCAGCGCTTGGAGGAACTGCATTGCAAATAATAATATTCTCTTTTTTTGTGATTTTAGTGACATTTTTCTTCAAAGAAGTGGAATGAAATGTGAAGTGCAACGAACTCTTTAGTTCAATAAAAAATTTAATGTTTGAAAAATGCTTTTGAAATAAAAATTATTATTGGGGAACTTGTTGGAGAATAATTACAATAAATACAATTTTTCATTATCTAATGATTATATTAATTAACAGTATACCTTATTCACCATCTTGACCAGTGTTGCCGACCGCCTACATCACACAACCGCACTCGGCTGCTACTACTGACCGACCGCTCTGCATGACGACTATTAGCGTACTGCACGCGACGACTACTGACAGAGTACAGCCCTCAACTACACAGAGCTACGGACTCGCAACGACTACTGACAGACTGACTGACTGACTGACTGAGAACCGCTCGCAACACTCGCGCAGTCCAGCGCAAACTCTCTGGTCACAGATGCTACAATGTCTCGCCATCGCTACTATGTTACATACGTGTTTCAGTGTCTTTTTCATTGGGGTAACGATCTTTGGCTCTTTTTATTTCTGAATACAGGGCCAAAGGTCAACGCTGCTGCCCTTATACAATTTATCAGGTTTCATTATGTCTGTTGCAATGTTACATACGGTTCACTCTTTCATTAATATTATCGTTGGGTTTGTTTTGTAGGGACGTTAACATTCTGGCACATTTTTATTATCATCGGACTCTCTGCTATTTGTGCAGGGAGGTTATACCTGGGTCCATTTCCATTTCCATTTACATTTTAATATTGATAGACTTTTTGTTTTCTTTTTTGTTTCTTGTTGTTTTTCCTTCTTTTTTTTTGTTGTTTTTTTTTCTTTTTTTGTTTTGTTTTTCCCGCTCTCACCACCACCGCCGCATCACGCCTTCCGTTTTCTTGGTTTCTTTTCTGTTCTTCAACTGCTTCAACATCACCGCGCCCCATTTCCACACCACAGCCATCAGCCTCCAAGACGGGCGGGCGCAGTGTGCCGTTTCCGGCGCACAAGCACACCCGTACGGTACTCTCCTCGCCCCCACGCCACCAACAACACAGCGACCACGCGGCTTTCAGGCACGGCACGGCACGGCACGGCACCGGCGAAATGCGCCGCCCCCGCCCCTCCGCGCATCCGTCCGTCTCGCCACGTTCACTGACAGCCGCGTCTGCGGCTACACCACGACAACCACAACACAACACCGCTCCCCTCCCTGGCAACTCACATTGTTTTTCTCCTCCTCTTTTGCACAAACCACAACGCCGAGCACAGGCGCAAGCCACCCACACCGCGCCCCTCCCCGTCCCGTCTTTGGCCGCCGCTCCTCGTTTCCTCGTTTGCCCCCTCCCATCTCCCGAAATGCCATGCCAGCAGCGTTACGCATGCCCCTCCCCTGTCCACACAACACTACCGCCTAAACGAACAGCCTTTTCCGGGCCACATCCAGGGCACGCCCACCTCCAAACACTGCCAATTCACGGACGCACACACACACACACACACACACACACACTCACTTTCTCGACACCTTTCTGTACGGAGGGTGCGTCATCTCGACCGTGACAGAGTGACGGCAACTATCGACGATCCATTTCCCCCCACTGGTAAAACATGTCCACTAACACCTACATACATCATTCAAGTACACAGACAATAGCATACACACAATGGGAGGGCACACGAACATGGACGGCACGGCACTGTCATACACTCTTCCTCAGAACCATATCAACAAACGTTACGTACATCCGGGAAAGCGAAAGCGAAAGCGAACGCGAAAGCGAACGCGAAAGCGAAAGCGAAAGCAAAAGCAAAGGCAAAGCCCAATGCAGCCGTCAAAGGTAACGTTCACCACGGCAGACACTTGCAGCCGCGCCGCCGTTAAACGCATTTCAGTGCGGCTCCAATACGCCTCCGACACGGGAACGTTCCGTTGCTCTACGAATGCGTTTCTCCCCTTTTTCCCTTCCTCTCTCTTTTGCCCCCCCTCCTTGCACTCTTGCCTCATTCCTCACGTTCTGCCCAGACATTCGACCGATCAAAGTCAACCTTTCGTTACCGTTCTCAGCGCGACGGTGTACAACAGTATGACGGGTGTGCCCAAGACTTCGGTTCAGTTGCGTGACGCCGGTCTATCGCGCCGATCGACAGTTACTCAGGGGGCGACGGATCGGACCACGTCACCGACACACAAAACACTTTCAAACAAACAAATACATACCGGATGGACACAGACAAACACGTGTACAGACATTCGCCAAACAAACGACCGCCGCCGCCGCCGCCGTCGTCGTCTAGCGTGCATCTTGAATGACGACATCGGTGTGCGTGCGTCGTACGCAATCAGTCAGACACGGCTATCAAACATCAGAGTCGAATGGTACATCATCGTGCGTGTCGCCGTACACGTACAGTACAATACAACAACAATGCGTCTTAATGGCACGTTCATTTCAACGTCACTCACACACCTCCACGCTGCAGTTACGTCGCACCATTGTCAAACTCGGCGTACAGCAAAGGGAATAGTGGGCGGCAAAAAAAACCAAACAAAAACATTTCACATTTCACCCTCGCCATGTATGATGTGCAAAAAAACAAACCCGCAAACGGCCGTCGTTACGGTGACACAAAAGTCGCCGATCACACTGTCCCCCCTCGCAGACGGGTAACACACACACACACACACACACCAACAACACCAATGGGTCAAAAACCACGCCAACGAGGCGTGCCACCATTCCACGCCACGGCGACCAACCTCGTGGCCGTACCCCGCGCAACACGCTTTGACGCGCCCCCCCACCCACAATCAAAATGCACACATACATCACAGCCGTCCACACAAACAACAACAACAACAATTCCGCCCTTCCCGCAAAAGGCAAGTTGGTGGCCCTGAAAAGGGCCGTTTTGCCGCTCTCGCAACGGAGGAGCCTTCTCTCTCCATCCTTCCTTCCATTCCAGAGCCACCTCCTTACTTGGAGCTCGTGTACTTGGTCACCGCCTTCGTGCCCTCGCTCACGGCGTGCTTGGCCAGCTCGCCAGGCAGCAACAGCCGCACAGCGGTCTGGATCTCGCGGGACGTGATGGTCGAGCGCTTGTTGTAGTGCGCCAGGCGAGAAGCCTCGGCCGCAATGCGCTCGAAAATGTCGTTCACGAAGCTGTTCATGATGCTCATCGCCTTCGACGAGATGCCCGTGTCAGGGTGCACCTGCTTCAGCACCTTGTAGATGTAGATGGCATAGCTCTCCTTCCTCTTGCGCTTCTTCTTCTTGTCGCCCTTCGAAATGTTCTTCTGCGCCTTGCCAGCCTTCTTGGCGGCCTTCCCGCTAGTCTTGGGCGGCATCTCGAACCAACGTACGGCAGCAGCAACACCAGTAGCAAGCGCTCCGCTCTAGTCAGCGTCTCCCCACACAGTGGCACCCGCCGACCTGATATGTTTGGGGTATTCTCCCCCTTTGTTAATTGAAGTACCGGCATCCTATTGATGCCCTGACTTTCGAGATGGTACCTTTAGGTTAAGATTGGCTTTTTGTCTGTATTTGTTTTGGGGGTGTTCCCCGGGTATATGAACTGTGTTTGATTAATGATGGTTATGATATGAGTGGATGAAAGTCAGTGTAGCTCGTCATCTGAACTGACGGTGAATGGTAGTGATGGGAGTTCTGTGTGTAGGGAGAATATCTGGTCCCAGGGATCTAATGAGGGGGAAAGGTGAAGAATGAGATGTTTCATAGAATTTCGTTGACTTGATTTTTATGAGATGGTTAAATGTTGGTTGACCTAGCATACCTCTAATTTCCTCGTTACTGGAGAACCAGGGGGCATCTGTGATTATTCTAAACGTCTTATTTTGTATCACTTCTAGTGAGGCCAGGTGTGTGTTTGCCGCCATGCTCCACACCTCCGATCCATAAAGAATAACTGGCAAAATTATTGTTTTCCATATTCGGAGCTTCGCCTCTGTTGATAAGCCCCTGCCCTTAAGAAGGGGATACAGTTGGTAGAGCCGGGCGGAACCTTTGTTTTTGGCCTCTGTTATATGCTGTTTGAACGTGAGATTTTTGTCTATGTTCAGTCCCAGGTATTTTATAACTTTTCTCCATGGGAGTTGTTGTCCATTGTGGTTGAGATTTCTGATGGGTCTTGTTATTTTGTGTGTGAAAATTATGGCTTGGCACTTGTCCGGATTTACTTTTACCTTCCACAAGTTACACCAGTGGTCGACTTTGTTGAGGTGCCGCTGGAGGCTACACGTTATACGATTTATGTTACGCCCGCTGTGGTATAGCGCTGTGTCATCAGCGTAGAGCGCTATGTTCCCACCCGGCTCTTTTGGGATATCATTTGTGAACACAAGATAGAGGAGGGGGCCAAGCACAGATCCCTGTGGGACACCTGCTTCTACATTAATTATTGGACTTTTCGCTCCATCAACTGAAGCAAAAAACCTCCTGTCTGTCAAAAATGAGTGAATCATTTTTAACAGGTGATTGGGGCAATTTAGCTTCGACAGCTTGTAGAGTAGGCCGTCATGCCAGACACGGTCAAACGCCTTCTCTATGTCGAGGAATATGGCTGCTGTGCTGTCTCCATGTTGTTTCTCGGCACAGATGTGCTCCACCAGGCGGATGGCTTGTTGGGTGGTGCTATGGCCAGCACGAAAACCGAATTGTTCCGGGGTAAGGATAGTGTTATCGTTTAGGAATTTAAGTAGGGCGTTTAGGATGAGGATTTCGAGAAGTTTTGATAAGTGATTTAATAGCGAGATAGGACGATAGTTTTGTGGGAATAGATGGTCTTTATTGGGTTTGGGGATTGAGATGATCTTGGCAACCTTCCAGGCTGAAGGGAAATATTGTAGTTTGAGACAGTGGTTGAGGATATTTGATAGATGGGAAATGGCAGGTGGTGGAAGGTGTTTAAGAAGTGGGGGTTTTATAAGGTCAGGACCAGGGGCCTTTGCGTTGCCGATCCGCCTGATGTAAGCTGTTATTTCGCGTTCAGTTGTGTCTGCGAAGGTGGTGTTATTCCTCTCATTGAGTTTTCGTGCGAGGTGCCTCTCGATTCTCCTCTCTAGCCTCTCTGCTTCTCCCTCGTCGTTCTCTACTATGTTTTCTTGGAACTGGAGTTCGTAGGTGTCTGACATGGCGGCCGCCTTATCTGCAGGGGTGTAAACCAGCCCCTGTTGCCCATGCAGTGGTCTTGTGGCTGTCTGGGGTTTCCGCCTAGCCTTTATGATTCGCCAGAATTGTTCAGGGTTTGATTCGGCTGCCTGCAAGCTCTGTTGGTACCTGCTGCACCGGAGCATATGCAGTCTGGTTTTGATTTCACGGGCCATTTGGTCCATTATCCTCCTATCTTGAGGGTAACGGTATGTTTGCCATCGCTTCCTGGTCCGGTTTTTGTCTGCTATCAATTGGGCAGCCGCCGCCGCACCTTTACCAGCTCGCCCTGTTGCGGCCGCCGACCAATGGGGCGCGCGCGCAACCGGCCGCCGCACCCGAGCCCATAAAGCACCCCCACCCCGGCTGCGCCGGCGCGCACTCCGCTGCTCGACTCGCTGCCGCTCGCACCGGTCGTTTTCGTTTCCGTTTCGTGTGCACCGTCGCTAGCCCATCGCCATGTCCGGACGCGGAAAGGGAGGCAAAGTCAAGGGCAAGTCAAAGTCCCGCTCAAGCAGGGCTGGGCTCCAGTTCCCGGTCGGCAGAATCCACCGCCTCCTGCGCAAGGGAAACTACGCAGAGCGCGTCGGCGCCGGGGCGCCCGTCTACCTCGCCGCCGTCATGGAGTACCTCGCGGCTGAGGTGCTCGAGCTGGCCGGAAACGCGGCCCGCGACAACAAGAAGACGCGCATCATCCCGCGCCACCTGCAGCTTGCCATCCGCAACGACGAGGAGCTCAACAAGCTCCTGTCGGGCGTCACCATCGCACAGGGTGGTGTCCTGCCCAACATCCAGGCCGTCCTGCTGCCAAAGAAGACCGAGAAGAAGGCCTAAAGGAGGCCAGGCAATCGCAGCGCCGCGTGCTCCCCTGCACGCAACGCGCTTTGCCGGCTCGGCTCGGCCCACAACAATCGGCCCTTTTCAGGGCCACCACACACACCTACGTCCAAAGCAAAATTTCAGTCGTCCTCGCCGCACCTTGTTTTGTTTTAACTTTGCACTGTCACAGCACAGCCGCCGCCGGCGCACGTCCGCCATCTTGTCGTCCACACAGCCCGTGTGGCCCAACACACACACACACACACACACACATTTTGCACGGTCGCAGTCGCCTTCCAAACCGACAACGGCAGCAATAATGACCATTGTTAAAGGGAGGCGTGTCGACACACCGCCCTCCACTCCCGCGCGCAACGGCCGTCGACACGAACGAAACAGCTGATCCGGCCGCCTATGCCCACACGCCTTGCCTCGGAAACCCCAACGCCGCCGCAAACAAACACACAGAGACAAACCACGCAAGCAAATAATCACCGCCTCTCGCACAACAACACACAGCCCGCCATCTCCGTCGCGATCGATACAAAGACACACAATAACAAACACACAAACGAAGCAGCTCCACACACAGCCAGCCACATGACACGTTTCCTTTCCTTCTCCCCTCCCAGTCACATCACGTCGCTCAAACGGAAAGAAACAAACAAACAAACAAACAACACAGCGCACACACGCAGCAACAACACAGACTCTTTCGCACTTTTCAACTTCCGAACAGTGTGGTGGCCCTGAAAAGGGCCGTTTTCTAGTCTCTCCCACCCACAAGCACGGCCGCGGGAAGGCCAGCGCCCGCTGCGACGCAGCCTAACCGCCGAAACCGTACAGGGTGCGCCCCTGCCTCTTCAGGGCGTACACCACGTCCATGGCCGTCACAGTCTTGCGCTTGGCGTGCTCAGTGTACGTCACCGCGTCGCGGATCACGTTCTCCAGGAACACCTTCAGCACCCCGCGGGTCTCCTCGTAGATCAGACCAGAGATGCGCTTCACGCCGCCCCTGCGAGCCAGGCGGCGGATGGCGGGCTTCGTGATGCCCTGGATGTTGTCGCGCAACACCTTGCGGTGCCGCTTGGCGCCACCCTTGCCGAGCCCCTTTCCTCCCTTGCCGCGGCCTGTCATCCTTCCTTCCTCGGGCAAAGCAACAACGTGCACAAACAGCAGCTGCAGCGGCTGGCGAGTCGGCTACGGTCTGCGCCCAGCGCGCCCGCCGCCCCCCTATATAGACTCTGGCCCGCCCTCCCCCCACCACGCGCAACCGAGGGCATATAAGCGCAGCACGGAGGCGCGCGGGCCCGTTGTCAAGGCAGCACCGGACGCCGCGCCGCACCTAACCTCCACGCACGCCGCTCCGCTACCGCTACCGCCATGGCCCGCACAAAGCAAACGGCCCGCAAGTCCACCGGCGGAAAGGCGCCGCGCAAACAGCTCGCCACCAAGGCGGCGAGGAAGAGCGCGCCCGCCACCGGAGGCGTCAAGAAGCCCCACCGCTACAGGCCGGGCACCGTCGCCCTGCGAGAAATCAGGCGCTACCAGAAGAGCACAGAGCTGCTCATCCGCAAGCTGCCATTCCAGCGCCTAGTGCGCGAGATCGCCCAGGACTTCAAGACCGACCTGCGCTTCCAGAGCTCCGCAGTCATGGCCCTGCAGGAGGCCAGCGAGGCCTACCTCGTCGGCCTCTTCGAAGACACCAACCTGTGCGCAATCCACGCCAAGCGCGTCACCATCATGCCCAAGGACATCCAGCTCGCGCGCCGCATCCGCGGCGAGCGCGCCTAAACCGCGCCGCGGCACCGCACCGCACCGCACAAACAAAAACGGCCCTTTTCAGGGCCACTAACATCTCTCCGTCGCGAGCAAACTTTGTCGGTCGCCTGCCTCTCGCCCCGCAACCCAAAAACAAAAACCACCACTTCCCGTCCGTCCGCCACACCCGCTCACTCTGCCTGCCTGCTAGCAGCGCGCAACAATCACACATCATCCCTCCCCGGCGCTCAAAGCGCACAATGCCCAACGGCCGACGTCACACCGCACGGGTGGCTGGCCGGCCGCCGCTTTCGTTTCGAAAACAAAAAAACCCGCACTCCACTCCGACGGCCAACGGCCAGGCAGGCGCGCTCGCTCGCTCTACACGCCACCGAAATCCCCGCCGACTCCTTCCGCATCTCAACGTGCCCCCCGTTGCAAAACATAACACACACACACACAAAGGAACAAAACAAAACAAAGACCAGACACGACTCGACAAGACAGACATCCGAGAAGAACGAACGCAGGCAAGCCAACCAACGTATTCAAACAAAACAACGTGACAGAAAACCAACCGTCGGCCGCCGCCACAAACACGGCGACAATCAACCACGACAACAACAACAACAACAACAACAACACCGCTTACCGCTACCGCCGCCCACACCCGCCACCGACCCCCGCAATCCAACCACCACGGCACGCAAACAGCATCCCCACGGGCATACAGAAACGCCAGACAGACAGACACCCACACCAAACGCAACACGACAATCAAAACCTTCCCCGACGTGCTTTGATGGCCCTGAGAAGGGCCGTTTTGGGCCGCGCGTCTCTTGCGCGCCACTAGACGACGACGGGGGGTGGGGACGACGGAGTCAAGCGCCAAACCCTTCCATTCCCATCTCTTTCTCCTCTACTCTACTTCTTCTTCTTGGGCGAAGCCTTCGCCTTAGACGGCGTCGTCGCCTTCTTCGGGCGCGGCGCCTTCGGCTTCTTCGTCGGAACCTTGGCGGCCTTCTTCGCCTTCGACGGCGACTTGGCCTTGGCCGGCTTGGCCGCAGCCGCCTTCTTCGCACCCGCGGGAGCGGCCGACGCCGCAGACGCCTTCTTGGCGGCGCCCGCCTTCCGACCGGTCGCCGCCTTCACGCCACCAGCCTTCTTTGCGCCGGCCGCACGGGCGCCCTTCTTCTCCTTGCTGGCCGGAGCGGCGCGCTTCTTCTTGGCACCGCCAGCACGAGCCTTGCCGCCCTCGGCCGCCCCCCCGCCGCCGGCGCCGGCAAGCTTGAACGAGCCGGACGCGCCCTTCCCCTTCGTCTGCACCAGCTCGCCCGCCACGACGGCCGACTTGAGGTACTTCTTGATAAACGGCGCCAGCTTCTCCGCGTCCAGCTTGTAGTGCGCGGCTATGTACTTCTTGATCGCCTGCAGCGACGACCCGCCGCGCTCCTTCAGACTCTTGATGGCGGCCGTCACCATCTCAGAGGTGCGCGGGTGCGCAGGCTTGGCGCGCGGCTTCTTCGCAGACGACGCAGACTTGGCCTTCTTCGTAGTGCCGGTGGCGGCGGGTGCCGCAGCAGTCTCGTTCGTAGCCGCCTGATCTGCCATTTCGACGACGCGCCTAACACACAGCGAGAGCGAGCGGGACGGGCGGCAGGCACGCAAGCACAGCACAGCAGCAGAGCAGAGAATCACAAGGCCCAGCCAGTGTCGCGGGCGGGCGCGGACGGCCGAGAGAGCGGCCGCCACTCTGCGCGCCGCCGCGCCGCGCCTCCCGCGCTTGCTACCGCCCAACGTCCGACAGCCTGTGCGGAGCAGCCCCAAACCTGCGCCACAACCGCCCGCGCCTTTCAAACCACCGAGGATGGGGCTACACACAGCCACACCACAGTCGCCAACCAGTCGCCACGGCAGCGCCGCAAACCACGGCCAAACTGCAGCTACCGCGCGCTACAGCCTGGGTCGGCCCGCCGAGAATCGCCGCCCCCGCCCAAATGCCGCCCCCACAGCCCCAGCCGACGACCCGCCACAATGGCCAAACCTTCGGCAAAACTCCCACACCGTCGCCGCGGCAGCCCGGCCAGCGCGGCCGGCGCCACAGCCACACAAGCCGAGGCGTGCGGCGATGACGGCCGTGCAAACGCGCCTCCGCCGCCCCATCGCCTTCCGTCGCCCTCCCGCCGTTTCCCGATCGGCCCGCAGCCGTCGGGCCACATCGCGCGCCGTCCTCCTCCTCTCGCCCGCCAACATTCACAGCCGTTTCTCAACAATTGCCCGCCGCAAACGGACGCCGCCTGCGCAACAGGCGCCGCCGCCCCTCGCCGCTTCCGACCCAACCCCTCGACCGAGGCAAACCGCAATCCCAATCTACAGACCAACCCAATCTGCCGTCAAGCACACACGACAGCCGACCTTACACGTTACACGTTACGCGTTACACATTACGTTTACACGTCTACGTTAGGTTAGGTTAGGTGGACGTGGGTTAGGTTAAGGGGACTTGGGTTAGGTTAAGCGTCAAACTTAGGTTAAGCATTCAAACACGTCAGGCGTCAGAGGTTAGGTTAGGTTAGGTTAGGTTAGGTTACACGTTAGGTTAAGGGGTCAGTGCTAGGTTAAGAAGCGTCAAACGTAGGTTAAAAAAGCGTTCAAACGTGAGGCGTGAGCCGGACAGCTTACCTTACGTAGACGTTAGGGGCTCACAGGCTGAGCTCACCTCGCCACACCACAGGTTAGGTTCGGTTCGGTTCGGTTCGCTCGGCTCAGCGTAAAGCGCCGAGGTCAGGGTTACGTTCGTTCACCTTCGGGCGCCACACTTTCGGTTGAAAGGTCGCGACGGGACGACGTCGGCAGGCACGCCGCAAACGAACAAAAACGTACAGACGACGTCGGAAACCGCCGACAGACGGGGGAGCAGCACGACCACGACCAGACACCGAGCGCGAACGAGACACACGCGAACCACCCCCACCGGCCAAAGGGCACCACACAACAACCCAGAGCACCACGTGTCGACACCAGAGCAACCCGCCGCTCACGCGACATGGCTGGCACCGAAGGGCAACCGCCCGCAACTGCGCTTTCCGCGCCGGCCCGGATGCACGTCGTGCTACAACAACACCACTACCGTACACAGCCGCTGTTCACAACATCACTATCAATGGCGCGCCCGCGGCTCGCCGCCGTCGCAGTCGCAGCCCCAACGCCAGCACTTTTGCACCACCATTCACACGCACCGCAACACAGCTCGCCGACACAGCCGAACAAAACAAACACCACACAACAACAGCAACAACGCCGCCGCCTCTACTTGTGCCGGCGACCCACCCCGCCGATGGCGCACCTTTCGCCAGCCGGCAATCGACACACACGCACCCACCCACCGGGGCCCAGTGCAAAAAAAAAAAAAAAAAAAAAAACACACACAAAAACAAAAAAACCAAACAACACAAACGACACGGGAAGCGCACACCGCCAACCAGTCGTCGTCTCAAAATAACAAACACAAACAAAATAAACTAACAACTAGGGCAACACAAAACAAAAACGCCTCGCACGAACCGCCCACAAAAAGGACAAGCACACGCACAGCCTCTGCTGACGACCACGACGCAGCGGCACGCTGCTCCTGTCCCGCGCCCCGCGCCCCACTCGATTCACAACTCACGCGACACCGTCAACGACGGGCTCGCTTCCCGCAACCTACCACCTTTCCGCCACGACGCACAGCCCCAGCCCCAGCCCCACCCGACGACGCCCGTGGCAACGACTGCACTTTCACCACCGCCTCCCCCTTCCCCCCCAAAACACACACACACACACACACACACACACACACACACAGCCAGCCAAAAACGCACTCGCGACCCACACATGCACGTGCATCGGCACACGCCAACCAGTCAACGTCGACAACCACACGCAAGGCTCGAAACGAAACCGGCGTCCTTCCACGTTGCCATCAAGCTACGCGACACAAGACACAAGGAACCAACACAACAGCCGGCCCCACTAATTCCCACTCTCACGCCGCAAAAAGCACACCGAAACCGCCAAACGCACGCACATTCCCCTTCGCACTGACACCACCGACCGGCTCGCTACCACACACCTCTCGGCAGCCGTTTCACGCCAATTCGCCACACCGCCCACACAGTCGACAAGCGCCCGCCCTGTACGGCACACGCAACGACGCAGCGCAGCAAAGGGCGCCCGCAACACATACCTCTCCGCCGCCCGACGCGCCAACCGCCACACCACACCGCCAGCCACTCGCAAATTGTGCACTGCCACCAGCCACACGTCCAACACGCCGCGCCGCCTCCGGCCACCCGCCAGGGGGCGCTCACGTCCGCGACAACAGCGCGGCCCGCCGGGCCGGGCCGGGCCGAACCGAACCGAGCCGCCGCTGCTCTGCACTCGGCACGGCCACACCCTGCTGCAGACCGGGCTCGTCCCTCTGTACGCGTCTGCCTGCGCATCAACACAACACGACCTTTTTTTTTTTTTTTTTTTTTTTTTTTCTCTCTCTCTCTACCGCCATCCCTCCTTCTCGCGTTTTACTCGTTGTTGCAGCAGCGGCGCACACCTACACATCCACAGCCCCAGCCGAGCCGGCCTCACCTCAGGGCCCGCCGCCAGCGTCTCCTCCTCGGGCACAGGTGCGGTGCTGTGGCCGCCCATCCAACCGCATTGCTGGCCGTCCAGCCACCAGGCGTTCCCACTGCCGCGAGCCACGCCGCGCACCGACCCTGCTGCAGAAAACGAAGCATAGCCAGAGACCGACCGATACACAAAGCAAGCCGTCGCCTCGCCTCTTGTCCTTCCTGCCTTCCTTCCGCCCCCGCCCTTCTCACACCACCGCCTCTCCACTTTCGCCCCCCCCCCTCCTTTTTTTTTTTTTGTTTTCTTCTTTCTTTCTTTCTTTCTTTCTTTCTTTCTTTGGCCCTCTCTCCTTCCCGCCATGGCGGTTACGGCACCGCCTGCAGCGGCAGATTTTTTGCGCCCACACGCCTACTCCTACCACCATTAACCTTGCCCTGCCCTGCCCATCAACGTCGCAGTCGAACCGACGCTTGCCAACACACTGCCCACGTTCCTTTCTCTTTTCGGCCTACGCCCATTACGCGCCGCCGCCACAGCACCTTCCCTTCCCACAACACACCGACGTCATCACACGCACCCAAAACAGGGGCCACGACCGTGTTCCTCGCCCACTCCCATCCCGCACGGTACGCACATTCCCAACTACTACCGCGCACCCTCCCTTTCCAATCTGTGTGTCTCTGTGTCTGTGTCCTGTCCGCGCGTGACGCCTCTCAACATCCGCCGTCCCCCGTCCCGTTTTCGCCCCCATGCCGTCGTCGCGCCGCCTCCGCCCCTGTCCGCCCCGCACCACACCATACACCGCTGCTTGTCCCGGCCGTTGCCACCAAAGGCGCCGACCGCAAACGCGCCACGCCGCAGCCCCCGTGCGTCTCGCGCTCGCTTGCATCTCCGTGCCGACGCTGCCTCTCTTCCCGCTCGCACTCGACCTCGACAACACAGTCTTTGGCTCCGCCACTGCGTGTTCCGGTGGTACGCACGCTGCAACACGTATGTATTCATTACCAGAGCGATG
This sequence comes from Schistocerca piceifrons, assembly GCF_021461385.2. NCBI lineage: Eukaryota > Metazoa > Arthropoda > Insecta > Orthoptera > Acrididae > Schistocerca > Schistocerca piceifrons. The sequence goes on along the minus strand of NW_025726835.1, from coordinate 11,407 downwards.
GCGAGGCATGACAGCATCTCTGTCTGACCAGAGAGTTCTTTATCGCTGCTAGTCGGCGCTTGGACCGCGCCAGACGACAGTAGTGGCACGCACCGGGTCGCCAGGAACAGTTGTTATATATATATTGTAGCGCGAGTCGGGAGAGGTAGTAGTCGGTCGACAGTAGTAGCGGGTGGACGGTTGTACTGAGCGGGCGTCGGCGGCGTGCTCTGCTCGTCTCGCGACTCTGGTCACGGTTCGGGACGATGTATAGTATATTGTGTTATAATCAAAAGGTGGTGTGACGCTGCATTGCGCAAATCTGATAACGTATGTTCATTGTACTTCTTTTGTTCAACAACAAAAGCCCCACTATTACTTTTTTTCTAAAGTAACTTTTGTCTCTTAACGAAAAACATTCACTTTTTAAAGACTACTTCCTATGGCATTTCCCTCCAAGGAGTGCAATTAATTACCAGCCAGCACTCATTCATTGCACACAGCTGTGTAAGGGGTATCTACAATTGAGGAGCGGATATAAATGCAATTTTTTGTTTTTTTTTTTTTGTGTGTGTGTTGTAACCTCCCAGCAAAATTTAAAATAATGGACAATGTTATTTACGGATGCTAATGGACATTGCGCTAATTGTAACCTCGCCCACAATGAGAGGTATTGAAAATGGCAACAAAAATGTGAAATTCGCAATCTGACTCAAATATAAAGTCTTCACACAACATTTACAAAGGTCCGTTCAGTGACAAGAAACTTCAATTAAACCGAAATATCGGTCTTTGGCCCTGTGCAAAACAATCAGAATTAAAGTCTTACCTCCGAATAAATGGATGTCACATTTCTGCTCTGGTTGTTGCGCAGCGCTTGGAGGAACTGCATTGCAAATAATAATATTCTCTTTTTTTGTGATTTTAGTGACATTTTTCTTCAAAGAAGTGGAATGAAATGTGAAGTGCAACGAACTCTTTAGTTCAATAAAAAATTTAATGTTTGAAAAATGCTTTTGAAATAAAAATTATTATTGGGGAACTTGTTGGAGAATAATTACAATAAATACAATTTTTCATTATCTAATGATTATATTAATTAACAGTATACCTTATTCACCATCTTGACCAGTGTTGCCGACCGCCTACATCACACAACCGCACTCGGCTGCTACTACTGACCGACCGCTCTGCATGACGACTATTAGCGTACTGCACGCGACGACTACTGACAGAGTACAGCCCTCAACTACACAGAGCTACGGACTCGCAACGACTACTGACAGACTGACTGACTGACTGACTGAGAACCGCTCGCAACACTCGCGCAGTCCAGCGCAAACTCTCTGGTCACAGATGCTACAATGTCTCGCCATCGCTACTATGTTACATACGTGTTTCAGTGTCTTTTTCATTGGGGTAACGATCTTTGGCTCTTTTTATTTCTGAATACAGGGCCAAAGGTCAACGCTGCTGCCCTTATACAATTTATCAGGTTTCATTATGTCTGTTGCAATGTTACATACGGTTCACTCTTTCATTAATATTATCGTTGGGTTTGTTTTGTAGGGACGTTAACATTCTGGCACATTTTTATTATCATCGGACTCTCTGCTATTTGTGCAGGGAGGTTATACCTGGGTCCATTTCCATTTCCATTTACATTTTAATATTGATAGACTTTTTGTTTTCTTTTTTGTTTCTTGTTGTTTTTCCTTCTTTTTTTTTGTTGTTTTTTTTTTCTTTTTTTGTTTTGTTTTTCCCGCTCTCACCACCACCGCCGCATCACGCCTTCCGTTTTCTTGGTTTCTTTTCTGTTCTTCAACTGCTTCAACATCACCGCGCCCCATTTCCACACCACAGCCATCAGCCTCCAAGACGGGCGGGCGCAGTGTGCCGTTTCCGGCGCACAAGCACACCCGTACGGTACTCTCCTCGCCCCCACGCCACCAACAACACAGCGACCACGCGGCTTTCAGGCACGGCACGGCACGGCACGGCACCGGCGAAATGCGCCGCCCCCGCCCCTCCGCGCATCCGTCCGTCTCGCCACGTTCACTGACAGCCGCGTCTGCGGCTACACCACGACAACCACAACACAACACCGCTCCCCTCCCTGGCAACTCACATTGTTTTTCTCCTCCTCTTTTGCACAAACCACAACGCCGAGCACAGGCGCAAGCCACCCACACCGCGCCCCTCCCCGTCCCGTCTTTGGCCGCCGCTCCTCGTTTCCTCGTTTGCCCCCTCCCATCTCCCGAAATGCCATGCCAGCAGCGTTACGCATGCCCCTCCCCTGTCCACACAACACTACCGCCTAAACGAACAGCCTTTTCCGGGCCACATCCAGGGCACGCCCACCTCCAAACACTGCCAATTCACGGACGCACACACACACACACACACACACACACACTCACTTTCTCGACACCTTTCTGTACGGAGGGTGCGTCATCTCGACCGTGACAGAGTGACGGCAACTATCGACGATCCATTTCCCCCCACTGGTAAAACATGTCCACTAACACCTACATACATCATTCAAGTACACAGACAATAGCATACACACAATGGGAGGGCACACGAACATGGACGGCACGGCACTGTCATACACTCTTCCTCAGAACCATATCAACAAACGTTACGTACATCCGGGAAAGCGAAAGCGAAAGCGAACGCGAAAGCGAACGCGAAAGCGAAAGCGAAAGCAAAAGCAAAGGCAAAGCCCAATGCAGCCGTCAAAGGTAACGTTCACCACGGCAGACACTTGCAGCCGCGCCGCCGTTAAACGCATTTCAGTGCGGCTCCAATACGCCTCCGACACGGGAACGTTCCGTTGCTCTACGAATGCGTTTCTCCCCTTTTTCCCTTCCTCTCTCTTTTGCCCCCCCTCCTTGCACTCTTGCCTCATTCCTCACGTTCTGCCCAGACATTCGACCGATCAAAGTCAACCTTTCGTTACCGTTCTCAGCGCGACGGTGTACAACAGTATGACGGGTGTGCCCAAGACTTCGGTTCAGTTGCGTGACGCCGGTCTATCGCGCCGATCGACAGTTACTCAGGGGGCGACGGATCGGACCACGTCACCGACACACAAAACACTTTCAAACAAACAAATACATACCGGATGGACACAGACAAACACGTGTACAGACATTCGCCAAACAAACGACCGCCGCCGCCGCCGCCGTCGTCGTCTAGCGTGCATCTTGAATGACGACATCGGTGTGCGTGCGTCGTACGCAATCAGTCAGACACGGCTATCAAACATCAGAGTCGAATGGTACATCATCGTGCGTGTCGCCGTACACGTACAGTACAATACAACAACAATGCGTCTTAATGGCACGTTCATTTCAACGTCACTCACACACCTCCACGCTGCAGTTACGTCGCACCATTGTCAAACTCGGCGTACAGCAAAGGGAATAGTGGGCGGCAAAAAAAACCAAACAAAAACATTTCACATTTCACCCTCGCCATGTATGATGTGCAAAAAAACAAACCCGCAAACGGCCGTCGTTACGGTGACACAAAAGTCGCCGATCACACTGTCCCCCCTCGCAGACGGGTAACACACACACACACACACACACACCAACAACACCAATGGGTCAAAAACCACGCCAACGAGGCGTGCCACCATTCCACGCCACGGCGACCAACCTCGTGGCCGTACCCCGCGCAACACGCTTTGACGCGCCCCCCCACCCACAATCAAAATGCACACATACATCACAGCCGTCCACACAAACAACAACAACAACAATTCCGCCCTTCCCGCAAAAGGCAAGTTGGTGGCCCTGAAAAGGGCCGTTTTGCCGCTCTCGCAACGGAGGAGCCTTCTCTCTCCATCCTTCCTTCCATTCCAGAGCCACCTCCTTACTTGGAGCTCGTGTACTTGGTCACCGCCTTCGTGCCCTCGCTCACGGCGTGCTTGGCCAGCTCGCCAGGCAGCAACAGCCGCACAGCGGTCTGGATCTCGCGGGACGTGATGGTCGAGCGCTTGTTGTAGTGCGCCAGGCGAGAAGCCTCGGCCGCAATGCGCTCGAAAATGTCGTTCACGAAGCTGTTCATGATGCTCATCGCCTTCGACGAGATGCCCGTGTCAGGGTGCACCTGCTTCAGCACCTTGTAGATGTAGATGGCATAGCTCTCCTTCCTCTTGCGCTTCTTCTTCTTGTCGCCCTTCGAAATGTTCTTCTGCGCCTTGCCAGCCTTCTTGGCGGCCTTCCCGCTAGTCTTGGGCGGCATCTCGAACCAACGTACGGCAGCAGCAACACCAGTAGCAAGCGCTCCGCTCTAGTCAGCGTCTCCCCACACAGTGGCACCCGCCGCCAGCCGCCGCCGCACCTTTACCAGCTCGCCCTGTTGCGGCCGCCGACCAATGGGGCGCGCGCGCAACCGGCCGCCGCACCCGAGCCCATAAAGCACCCCCACCCCGGCTGCGCCGGCGCGCACTCCGCTGCTCGACTCGCTGCCGCTCGCACCGGTCGTTTTCGTTTCCGTTTCGTGTGCACCGTCGCTAGCCCATCGCCATGTCCGGACGCGGAAAGGGAGGCAAAGTCAAGGGCAAGTCAAAGTCCCGCTCAAGCAGGGCTGGGCTCCAGTTCCCGGTCGGCAGAATCCACCGCCTCCTGCGCAAGGGAAACTACGCAGAGCGCGTCGGCGCCGGGGCGCCCGTCTACCTCGCCGCCGTCATGGAGTACCTCGCGGCTGAGGTGCTCGAGCTGGCCGGAAACGCGGCCCGCGACAACAAGAAGACGCGCATCATCCCGCGCCACCTGCAGCTTGCCATCCGCAACGACGAGGAGCTCAACAAGCTCCTGTCGGGCGTCACCATCGCACAGGGTGGTGTCCTGCCCAACATCCAGGCCGTCCTGCTGCCAAAGAAGACCGAGAAGAAGGCCTAAAGGAGGCCAGGCAATCGCAGCGCCGCGTGCTCCCCTGCACGCAACGCGCTTTGCCGGCTCGGCTCGGCCCACAACAATCGGCCCTTTTCAGGGCCACCACACACACCTACGTCCAAAGCAAAATTTCAGTCGTCCTCGCCGCACCTTGTTTTGTTTTAACTTTGCACTGTCACAGCACAGCCGCCGCCGGCGCACGTCCGCCATCTTGTCGTCCACACAGCCCGTGTGGCCCAACACACACACACACACACACACACATTTTGCACGGTCGCAGTCGCCTTCCAAACCGACAACGGCAGCAATAATGACCATTGTTAAAGGGAGGCGTGTCGACACACCGCCCTCCACTCCCGCGCGCAACGGCCGTCGACACGAACGAAACAGCTGATCCGGCCGCCTATGCCCACACGCCTTGCCTCGGAAACCCCAACGCCGCCGCAAACAAACACACAGAGACAAACCACGCAAGCAAATAATCACCGCCTCTCGCACAACAACACACAGCCCGCCATCTCCGTCGCGATCGATACAAAGACACACAATAACAAACACACAAACGAAGCAGCTCCACACACAGCCAGCCACATGACACGTTTCCTTTCCTTCTCCCCTCCCAGTCACATCACGTCGCTCAAACGGAAAGAAACAAACAAACAAACAAACAACACAGCGCACACACGCAGCAACAACACAGACTCTTTCGCACTTTTCAACTTCCGAACAGTGTGGTGGCCCTGAAAAGGGCCGTTTTCTAGTCTCTCCCACCCACAAGCACGGCCGCGGGAAGGCCAGCGCCCGCTGCGACGCAGCCTAACCGCCGAAACCGTACAGGGTGCGCCCCTGCCTCTTCAGGGCGTACACCACGTCCATGGCCGTCACAGTCTTGCGCTTGGCGTGCTCAGTGTACGTCACCGCGTCGCGGATCACGTTCTCCAGGAACACCTTCAGCACCCCGCGGGTCTCCTCGTAGATCAGACCAGAGATGCGCTTCACGCCGCCCCTGCGAGCCAGGCGGCGGATGGCGGGCTTCGTGATGCCCTGGATGTTGTCGCGCAACACCTTGCGGTGCCGCTTGGCGCCACCCTTGCCGAGCCCCTTTCCTCCCTTGCCGCGGCCTGTCATCCTTCCTTCCTCGGGCAAAGCAACAACGTGCACAAACAGCAGCTGCAGCGGCTGGCGAGTCGGCTACGGTCTGCGCCCAGCGCGCCCGCCGCCCCCCTATATAGACTCTGGCCCGCCCTCCCCCCACCACGCGCAACCGAGGGCATATAAGCGCAGCACGGAGGCGCGCGGGCCCGTTGTCAAGGCAGCACCGGACGCCGCGCCGCACCTAACCTCCACGCACGCCGCTCCGCTACCGCTACCGCCATGGCCCGCACAAAGCAAACGGCCCGCAAGTCCACCGGCGGAAAGGCGCCGCGCAAACAGCTCGCCACCAAGGCGGCGAGGAAGAGCGCGCCCGCCACCGGAGGCGTCAAGAAGCCCCACCGCTACAGGCCGGGCACCGTCGCCCTGCGAGAAATCAGGCGCTACCAGAAGAGCACAGAGCTGCTCATCCGCAAGCTGCCATTCCAGCGCCTAGTGCGCGAGATCGCCCAGGACTTCAAGACCGACCTGCGCTTCCAGAGCTCCGCAGTCATGGCCCTGCAGGAGGCCAGCGAGGCCTACCTCGTCGGCCTCTTCGAAGACACCAACCTGTGCGCAATCCACGCCAAGCGCGTCACCATCATGCCCAAGGACATCCAGCTCGCGCGCCGCATCCGCGGCGAGCGCGCCTAAACCGCGCCGCGGCACCGCACCGCACCGCACAAACAAAAACGGCCCTTTTCAGGGCCACTAACATCTCTCCGTCGCGAGCAAACTTTGTCGGTCGCCTGCCTCTCGCCCCGCAACCCAAAAACAAAAACCACCACTTCCCGTCCGTCCGCCACACCCGCTCACTCTGCCTGCCTGCTAGCAGCGCGCAACAATCACACATCATCCCTCCCCGGCGCTCAAAGCGCACAATGCCCAACGGCCGACGTCACACCGCACGGGTGGCTGGCCGGCCGCCGCTTTCGTTTCGAAAACAAAAAAACCCGCACTCCACTCCGACGGCCAACGGCCAGGCAGGCGCGCTCGCTCGCTCTACACGCCACCGAAATCCCCGCCGACTCCTTCCGCATCTCAACGTGCCCCCCGTTGCAAAACATAACACACACACACACAAAGGAACAAAACAAAACAAAGACCAGACACGACTCGACAAGACAGACATCCGAGAAGAACGAACGCAGGCAAGCCAACCAACGTATTCAAACAAAACAACGTGACAGAAAACCAACCGTCGGCCGCCGCCACAAACACGGCGACAATCAACCACGACAACAACAACAACAACAACAACAACAACACCGCTTACCGCTACCGCCGCCCACACCCGCCACCGACCCCCGCAATCCAACCACCACGGCACGCAAACAGCATCCCCACGGGCATACAGAAACGCCAGACAGACAGACACCCACACCAAACGCAACACGACAATCAAAACCTTCCCCGACGTGCTTTGATGGCCCTGAGAAGGGCCGTTTTGGGCCGCGCGTCTCTTGCGCGCCACTAGACGACGACGGGGGGTGGGGACGACGGAGTCAAGCGCCAAACCCTTCCATTCCCATCTCTTTCTCCTCTACTCTACTTCTTCTTCTTGGGCGAAGCCTTCGCCTTAGACGGCGTCGTCGCCTTCTTCGGGCGCGGCGCCTTCGGCTTCTTCGTCGGAACCTTGGCGGCCTTCTTCGCCTTCGACGGCGACTTGGCCTTGGCCGGCTTGGCCGCAGCCGCCTTCTTCGCACCCGCGGGAGCGGCCGACGCCGCAGACGCCTTCTTGGCGGCGCCCGCCTTCCGACCGGTCGCCGCCTTCACGCCACCAGCCTTCTTTGCGCCGGCCGCACGGGCGCCCTTCTTCTCCTTGCTGGCCGGAGCGGCGCGCTTCTTCTTGGCACCGCCAGCACGAGCCTTGCCGCCCTCGGCCGCCCCCCCGCCGCCGGCGCCGGCAAGCTTGAACGAGCCGGACGCGCCCTTCCCCTTCGTCTGCACCAGCTCGCCCGCCACGACGGCCGACTTGAGGTACTTCTTGATAAACGGCGCCAGCTTCTCCGCGTCCAGCTTGTAGTGCGCGGCTATGTACTTCTTGATCGCCTGCAGCGACGACCCGCCGCGCTCCTTCAGACTCTTGATGGCGGCCGTCACCATCTCAGAGGTGCGCGGGTGCGCAGGCTTGGCGCGCGGCTTCTTCGCAGACGACGCAGACTTGGCCTTCTTCGTAGTGCCGGTGGCGGCGGGTGCCGCAGCAGTCTCGTTCGTAGCCGCCTGATCTGCCATTTCGACGACGCGCCTAACACACAGCGAGAGCGAGCGGGACGGACGGCAGGCACGCAAGCACAGCACAGCAGCAGAGCAGAGAATCACAAGGCCCAGCCAGTGTCGCGGGCGGGCGCGGACGGCCGAGAGAGCGGCCGCCACTCTGCGCGCCGCCGCGCCGCGCCTCCCGCGCTTGCTACCGCCCAACGTCCGACAGCCTGTGCGGAGCAGCCCCAAACCTGCGCCACAACCGCCCGCGCCTTTCAAACCACCGAGGATGGGGCTACACACAGCCACACCACAGTCGCCAACCAGTCGCCACGGCAGCGCCGCAAACCACGGCCAAACTGCAGCTACCGCGCGCTACAGCCTGGGTCGGCCCGCCGAGAATCGCCGCCCCCGCCCAAATGCCGCCCCCACAGCCCCAGCCGACGACCCGCCACAATGGCCAAACCTTCGGCAAAACTCCCACACCGTCGCCGCGGCAGCCCGGCCAGCGCGGCCGGCGCCACAGCCACACAAGCCGAGGCGTGCGGCGATGACGGCCGTGCAAACGCGCCTCCGCCGCCCCATCGCCTTCCGTCGCCCTCCCGCCGTTTCCCGATCGGCCCGCAGCCGTCGGGCCACATCGCGCGCCGTCCTCCTCCTCTCGCCCGCCAACATTCACAGCCGTTTCTCAACAATTGCCCGCCGCAAACGGACGCCGCCTGCGCAACAGGCGCCGCCGCCCCTCGCCGCTTCCGACCCAACCCCTCGACCGAGGCAAACCGCAATCCCAATCTACAGACCAACCCAATCTGCCGTCAAGCACACACGACAGCCGACCTTACACGTTACACGTTACGCGTTACACATTACGTTTACACGTCTACGTTAGGTTAGGTTAGGTGGACGTGGGTTAGGTTAAGGGGACTTGGGTTAGGTTAAGCGTCAAACTTAGGTTAAGCATTCAAACACGTCAGGCGTCAGAGGTTAGGTTAGGTTAGGTTAGGTTAGGTTACACGTTAGGTTAAGGGGTCAGTGCTAGGTTAAGAAGCGTCAAACGTAGGTTAAAAAAGCGTTCAAACGTGAGGCGTGAGCCGGACAGCTTACCTTACGTAGACGTTAGGGGCTCACAGGCTGAGCTCACCTCGCCACACCACAGGTTAGGTTCGGTTCGGTTCGGTTCGCTCGGCTCAGCGTAAAGCGCCGAGGTCAGGGTTACGTTCGTTCACCTTCGGGCGCCACACTTTCGGTTGAAAGGTCGCGACGGGACGACGTCGGCAGGCACGCCGCAAACGAACAAAAACGTACAGACGACGTCGGAAACCGCCGACAGACGGGGGAGCAGCACGACCACGACCAGACACCGAGCGCGAACGAGACACACGCGAACCACCCCCACCGGCCAAAGGGCACCACACAACAACCCAGAGCACCACGTGTCGACACCAGAGCAACCCGCCGCTCACGCGACATGGCTGGCACCGAAGGGCAACCGCCCGCAACTGCGCTTTCCGCGCCGGCCCGGATGCACGTCGTGCTACAACAACACCACTACCGTACACAGCCGCTGTTCACAACATCACTATCAATGGCGCGCCCGCGGCTCGCCGCCGTCGCAGTCGCAGCCCCAACGCCAGCACTTTTGCACCACCATTCACACGCACCGCAACACAGCTCGCCGACACAGCCGAACAAAACAAACACCACACAACAACAGCAACAACGCCGCCGCCTCTACTTGTGCCGGCGACCCACCCCGCCGATGGCGCACCTTTCGCCAGCCGGCAATCGACACACACGCACCCACCCACCGGGGCCCAGTGCAAAAAAAAAAAAAAAAAAAAAAACACACACAAAAAACAAAAAAACCAAACAACACAAACGACACGGGAAGCGCACACCGCCAACCAGTCGTCGTCTCAAAATAACAAACACAAACAAAATAAACTAACAACTAGGGCAACACAAAACAAAAACGCCTCGCACGAACCGCCCACAAAAAGGACAAGCACACGCACAGCCTCTGCTGACGACCACGACGCAGCGGCACGCTGCTCCTGTCCCGCGCCCCGCGCCCCACTCGATTCACAACTCACGCGACACCGTCAACGACGGGCTCGCTTCCCGCAACCTACCACCTTTCCGCCACGACGCACAGCCCCAGCCCCAGCCCCACCCGACGACGCCCGTGGCAACGACTGCACTTTCACCACCGCCTCCCCCTTCCCCCCCAAAACACACACACACACACACACACACACACACACACACACACAGCCAGCCAAAAACGCACTCGCGACCCACACATGCACGTGCATCGGCACACGCCAACCAGTCAACGTCGACAACCACACGCAAGGCTCGAAACGAAACCGGCGTCCTTCCACGTTGCCATCAAGCTACGCGACACAAGACACAAGGAACCAACACAACAGCCGGCCCCACTAATTCCCACTCTCACGCCGCAAAAAGCACACCGAAACCGCCAAACGCACGCACATTCCCCTTCGCACCGACACCACCGACCGGCTCGCTACCACACACCTCTCGGCAGCCGTTTCACGCCAATTCGCCACACCGCCCACACAGTCGACAAGCGCCCGCCCTGTACGGCACACGCAACGACGCAGCGCAGCAAAGGGCGCCCGCAACACATACCTCTCCGCCGCCCGACGCGCCAACCGCCACACCACACCGCCAGCCACTCGCAAATTGTGCACTGCCACCAGCCACACGTCCAACACGCCGCGCCGCCTCCGGCCACCCGCCAGGGGGCGCTCACGTCCGCGACAACAGCGCGGCCCGCCGGGCCGGGCCGGGCCGAACCGAACCGAGCCGCCGCTGCTCTGCACTCGGCACGGCCACACCCTGCTGCAGACCGGGCTCGTCCCTCTGTACGCGTCTGCCTGCGCATCAACACAACACGACCTTTTTTTTTTTTTTTTTTTTTTTTTTTCTCTCTCTCTCTACCGCCATCCCTCCTTCTCGCGTTTTACTCGTTGTTGCAGCAGCGGCGCACACCTACACATCCACAGCCCCAGCCGAGCCGGCCTCACCTCAGGGCCCGCCGCCAGCGTCTCCTCCTCGGGCACAGGTGCGGTGCTGTGGCCGCCCATCCAACCGCATTGCTGGCCGTCCAGCCACCAGGCGTTCCCACTGCCGCGAGCCACGCCGCGCACCGACCCTGCTGC